>NC_133619.1:631651102-631683602 GCF_048593235.1 Sminthopsis crassicaudata | reverse complement strand
TCTTAGACAATGTCAAGTTCTAGAAAGAGAACAGAGAGTTCTAAAAAAACCCTACTCTGTAACCCCCAATTTGAGAGTTCTAAGATTCTAGCCTTTTAAAGGTAGAAAACAAAGGACTTGAATGTGATGTGAACAGAAGTTTCAAAATGAGCTTCCTAAGTGGATATCTTCAACATAAAGAAGATCCAACTCACTTCCAGCTGATCAATGATGGACAGAAATAACTACACCCAGAGAAGGAACACTGGGAAGTGAATGTAAATTGTTAGCACTACTGTCTATCTACCCAGGTTACTTCTACCTTCGGAATCCGATACTTAACGTGCAACGAGAAAATGGTATTTACACACATATATTGTATCTAGGTTATATTGTAACATATGTAAAATGTATGGGATTGCCTGTCATCAAGGGAGGGAGTAGAGGGAGGGAGGGGATAACTTGGAAAAATGAATACAAGGGATAATATTATTTAAAAAAATTACTCATGCATATATACTGTCAAAAATTTATAAATAAATAAAAATTTTAAAAAGATAATAAAAAATTTTAAAATGAGCTTCCTAGAAGATAGACAATTAAGATAATTAAGATTAATTAAGTTTTGGGATAGCACCAGCCTTTTGGGAACAGAGGATCCCTCATGTGTCCTTGGAATCAGAAGAGTAGCAAGGGGGATGGAGCCATTACATACGAGCAAGGAAAATACTTGGATTTCGCCCTCCTCTCCTTCTATGAATTATTGGGATAGTTTCATGGGAAAGGGATTAGAATGTTAAAATGAGAATTAATGGACACTATTATACTAGCATTATATAATACTAGGAATTGTAATATCAATGTACATAGACAATATTAAATTCAATGCAAATTATTATGCTCATAATATTATTAAGGTTAGAATTAGGAGGGGAATAGAAAGTCCAAGTTTTGTTTTGTTTTGTTTTGTTTTCTGAAGGGACTCTAGAACTTTGGAGCTAATTCCATAAATAAAGCTGAAATGCAGCCATAGGATGAAAGTGAGACTGGCCTGTATGGCAAATTCATTTCCCTTCTAAGGGTTGACTAAACCACAGGGTGGCACTATGAGTCTGGGGGATTGTGTGAGGTCCTTAGGGAAAAGTGGAATTCACTGCAGAGGGAGGAAAATTGATTATTGGCTACTTGGAGTCCTTTACCAATCAATCAGCCGACTTGTATTATTTACTTACTAGGTGCTATCCATTAGACACTGGAGATGCAAACAGAAAAGTAAAATAACAGCTTGGTACCTGCCCTCAAAAAGCTTGCAGTCTAATGAGAAGAGACAGCATGTATACACATACATTTGCAATATTATAATATACATATGAATATATAGAGAATATATACTCACAGTATAGTTGGAGAGAAGAGTGAATACTAGCAGCCAAGAGTTATGAATGTGTTCATAGCACATTTGCAAAGCTTTTATCTTTTTTTTTTTTTTTTTTTTTTTTTTTTATTTTATGTGAGGTGGATTCAAGGCTGTCCTGTCCCTAAAGTGCCTTGCTGTCTTCAGTGCTTGCATGGGATCTTGGGATCTGTGGAGAACTAGACCTGAGCTGTAATTTGACATGATCAAGAGTGAACTCCAGCTAAAGGAAAAACCAGCCAAAGAGTGATTGGTGGGGGAGGGCCGCCCCAAGTCTGAACCTGGTCTGTGTAAGTCCTAAATTTGGGGCACTGGGCTATGCCAATGACCAAAGAATTTTTCTCTTTATAAGAGAGTTCATTGAAGGGTTTCATTAAATAGGGAGCTTCCCTTGGTAAATTTGAAACAGGAGTCTGGCTTTCAAAAATACATTGCACATGTAACTTTTCAAATACAACAAGTGTGCAAAAAGAGGAACATCTGAAAATAGGAAATATAGAATTTCAGAGTTGGAAGAGAGCTCAGCGGCCACCTAGTCCAACTCTTCCCTGCAGAGGAATCATTTCAACCATATTCCCAAGTGGCCGTCTAACCACTGTTCCATGGCCTCTGGTCCCTTTGGTAATGGTTAGGAAGTTTTTTACTGACAATAATCTCCAATGTGGCTCCCTGCAACTTCCCTGATTCCCTTGGCTCCTTGCTGCTGGCTCTACCCTTTGGGGTTGAACAAAATAATTCTGATCCCTCTCACAAGGCCGATCCTTTAGTGTTTGCAGGCTGCTATCACTTTCTTGAGGGCAGTTAGGTGATTCAATGGACACTGTTCAAATCCAGCCTCAGACACTTATTTTCTTGAGTCAGTAATAACCATCAATGGAAACATAGTTAAATGGGCTGATAAAAAGATCTGGTTACTAGAAGTAACTCTGTTTGCCTCAGTTTTCTCATCTGTAAAATGAGTTGGAGAAGGAAATGGCAAATGGTTCCAATATCTCTGCCAAGAAAATCTTAAATGGGGTCAAAAAGAATAAGACATGACTGGAAATGACTGAAAAACAATCATGTCCCTGTCAAGTCTCTTCTTCCCCAGGATAAATACCTCCAGTTTTGTCAGTTGATCAACTAGCATTTATTAAGTGCCTTCTGTATGCCAGATTTAAGGTAATTAAACAAGGACCCAAGACTTTTCACTGTCTTGACTGCCCTACTTGGACAATCAACGTCCTTCTTAAGCTGGGATGCTCAAAACTGAACACCATAATGGAGGTGAAGGTTAGTAAAAACAGAGAATTGCTTGAGTTTCAAATTATTTTTAGAAGTTCTGGCTGCAGGTCAAGGTCACTTTATCTTTTTTTTAAATTTTGCTGACATGCCACAGCCACGTCACACTCATAATGAATGTGTCATAATGAGCTGACAGTCCACTAAAACGTCCAGATCTTTTTTCAGATATACCACTGTCTAACCATACCTCTTCAGTGGAATTGATTCGGTAATAACCATAAATGAGACCATAGCTAAATGGGCTGGTAAAAGAAAATTAGATCCAACTGCTAGAAACCTGAGTTTCTAGGCCTGTCTTTTCAATGCAGAACCTGGCACATAGTAAATACTTAATAAATACTTATTTGTTGATTGAGTGGGAGATTTCAAAATCTTTTTTTTTTATTTGACTCACAGTTTTATCCTCTTTTAAAGTGGGAGAATTGAACTAGAACTTGAAATTCTGACAATCTCTATTCTAAGGGCCTTCCAGTGCTGACATTTTGATGGACAAAATGTACTTGGCCATTCCCTGATCTGTAAGGTCATCTTTTTGCTTATACTCTTATCCTTTATTCACCTGAAAACTGGACAAAGATAATCAATAATCTTAGAATATCATTGTGGATTTCTCTGGAGAAAAAGAAGGGATCATAATAACCGACAATGGGGGAGGACTTGATAGGGCTCCCCACATGGGAGAGATCGGGGAGCCTGATTCTAGAAAAGTAGAAGGACCATCTCTCCTCTTGGGAACAAGTGGTTCTGATGAGCTGACCCGTGATAAAGAGGCAGACTGTTGACTGGGGTGTTGCTAGAACCTATGTACATTCAAAAGATACTAGTCAGCCGAAAACAATCCTTTGGTTTGTTTTTCCTGATTACTGATCAGTCAGGTGAGGCAATGATGTAATGGAAGATTCTATGGACCCAGACCATCAGGTCTGACCATAGTCCGTGAAAATGTTTCTCTGTTTTGTGTTCATTCTTCCTTGTTTTAGGAGAAGGAGATTAGAGAAGGCTATGATCCTGGAAGCTTCAAAAGGTCAGGGGAGTGAGTTCCCAGGAAGTCCAAGAGTGGAGTCCATGCTGGATTTTGCAGCCAGCCAGCCCAGTATTGAGACTTCAGGGAAGGACTTTTAGGACCCGGCCCAGTCCTATCTGACACTCAGACTCATCCAGCAATTTTGCTGCATTTGGGGAGACCAAGGTTATAAATAAACAGCATGAAATCTCGGATTATTTTCCCAAGGGAGCAAGTGGCTATGGGAAGAGTGTGCCCGACGGCACTTAGGGGAAATGTTTATAGTTCTTCCCTTGCTCTATTCTCATAATACATATTCCTTTGAAAAGCCAATTGCTATTAATTGGTTACTTGGAGCTGAAGAGCTAATCAATAGAGGATAATCATGGGAAAACTGTCTACTTGAATGGGACTTAGCTGATGAACTTACGGAAAAATTGACCCACTGTGCATAGTGATTGCTATATAGCTTTGTAAATTTTACATTGTTGGTTGGTTGTTCCAGATTCTTTGTGACCCTTATTTGGGGGAAAGAGGCTGGAGTGGTTTGCCATTTCCTTCTCCTGCTCATTTTACAGATGAGGAAACTGAGGCAGACAGTTAAGTGACTTGCCCAGAGTAACACAGCTAAGAAGGGTCAGAAGCTAGATCAGAACTTGTGAAATGCTATCCAGAACCACTTTGCTATCTAAATTTTAGATAAAATATCTTATTTGAGCTTCAGAAGAACCCTGTGAGAAGAGTGAAGAACTATTTTTTTAAGTAGACGTGAATTTCAGAAAGATAAAATGAGTCCTCTGAGGTCCCCTCTACTAAATGTCAAAGGAAGGATTCAAAGATGGCTTGTCATCTTATTCAGTTAGCCCAATATTCTTATTTTTACAGCATTAAAAAAATTTAGCCAGAGAAACTCAACCCCACCCACTCACCCCAGTTATATCCAATTAACACAAATCTTTCTTTGTATGGTGGAGAATGTAGAAAATGAGCCCCTGTCCCAGCCCTCCCCCTTCCCCTATGATGATGAGAGCCACATGGCTACATTTCTGATCAAGGCTTTGAAAATGTGGGGATCTTGGAGTCAGGAAGATCCCCAGCCTCCAGTGGAGTATGAGAAGTTTTTTCTATTGGATTCAAAGCTCTTAGGTTGCTTGTTTCACCTGGGGAAGTTTCCCTGGATTAATCCTTGGTCACCTGGCTGAAGGTAAAGCAAAGTGAAGGGAGAACAGGGAAACCTGGAGGCAGCAAAGACATCTCTCAGTGTGGGGCCCATTCCAGGATGGAGGAAAAGAAAATCCCTAACTGTGAAGGGGAGAAAAACACCCAAACAAAACATCCAACATTTCTGGTATTTTTTGGGAGAGAGGAAATTATATTTCTTCTTTACGAAAATTAAAATGACCCTTGTGCAGCATGAGAAATACAGAAATAATATCTTTAGAAGAATTGCACATGCACATATTTTGCTTGCTCTTTAGGGGGGGGGGGAAGGAGGGAGAAAAATTTGGAACACAAGGTTTTGCAAAGGTGAATGCTGAAAACTATCTTTGCATGTATTTGGAAAAATAAAAAGCTATTATGAAAAAATTAAAATGACCCTCTGTTACTTTTAAAGAACTAACATTTTCTGTCTCTACCCTTCTCCAATTTCTCCCTCTCTGTCTTTTTTCTTTCTGTCTTTCTCTCTCTCTGTCTCTCTGTATTTCTCTTGCTCTCTGTCACTCTGTTTCTCTCTGTCTCTCTCCTTCTTTCATTCCCCTTTCCCTTTCTCCCTTGTCCCACCAATGAGCAAAAATTTATTTTTTAATTTTAATTTTTTTTAATTTAAAAACTAAAACAAGCATTTTCACAACTTAGTAGAATTTTTAAAAAAAGATGATTACACATGAAACTTCAAATCTATTATGTACAACTTGCTATTCCTTTTAAATATATAGTAGTTATCATATAACTTTTTCTTTTTTGTCCTTCCCCCCACTCTAGAGATCATTACAATAAGACACAAATGTGTATATGTGTGTGTGTGTGTGTGTGTCTGTGTGTGTTTAAAAATAATTCTATACATACTTCTGTTTATCAAAGGGAGGGAGGGAGAGAGAGAGAAATAGAGACAGAGAGAGAGAAGAAGAAGAAGAAAGAGGAGGAGGAGTTGGAGGAGGAAGAAGAAAAGGAGGAGGAGAAGAAGAAGGAGAAGGAGAAAGAGGAGGAAGAGAAGAAGGAGGAGGAGGAGGAGAAGGAGAAAAAGGAGAAAGAGAAAGAGGAGGAGGAGGAGAGACCACAAATACACAGAGAGAAACAATCACTGTAATGCTGTAATGAAGGGAAATTAAGAGGACAGTTAACTATTTGTTTTATTTTGGTTTGGTGTAGATTCCTTCCACTAATATGGTTTCCATTTTTGTTCTTATGTTGTTCTATAAATAAATTTATTTGATGGAATATGAAAAAAAGGAGATATCATTTTGCAGACGTTGGTCCAATCTCCCTGTCAATAACAGTCTGAAAGAGCCTAAGGCCATAGTTTTTGAGCTGGCGGGGACAATTCCACATCTATTGGAGTGGCTGAAAAGTCTATATTCCTTGGCCAATGTGGCAATGAGCCACCAATAATGAAAATAACATTTCTATAATATTCTTTTCCAGGTCCTGTACTAAGCACTTTACATTTATTTTTTCATTTGACCCTTACAACTGTCCTAAGAGGTAGGTGCTCTTCAGACTTGGACAGTCCTTGGAGGAACGGAGAGCTCCCCCAGTCTCTCATAGCTTGGTAGCAGTTTTCTTCTCTGCTGGCCCAGCCTTTAAGCCAGTCACTCTACTTAAGCCACAATTTATATTTGATTTGGACGGTTTTGTAGTTTTCTGATCAGAGACTGACTTCCTAGCATTCTCAGCCCATCATATGTCCTGGCACATTTAATTCATCCAGGGAAACAATGTACAGGCAGACAAGAGAATATCAAATAAATATGACGTAATTATAGAACATGGTGGAAGGCAACCACAGTTGGAAGTTGGACCCTCTTGTGTTTTGAGTCATTTTTAGTCATGTCTAACTCTCCAAGACGCCATTTGTGGTTTTCTTGGCAAAGATTCTAGAATTATCATTTCCTTCTCCAGCTCATTTTACAGATGAGGAAACTGAGACAAACAGGGTAAAGGGAGTCGCACAGTTAATGGGCACCTGAGATTTGAACGCAGATCTTCTTGATTCCAGGCCCAGCACTCTTTATCTCTTGCACCACCTAGCTGGTCCAGCCTCTTATAAAAGTGGGCATTTGAACTAAATATCAAAGGCATTAAGGAGTCCCAATCAATTAACCAAAAATTGTTAAGCATTTATAAGAGTCAGGGATTGTGCTCACTTGAAAAAGAAAAAAAAAATTAAAAGTGGTGATTTCAGAAAAATCCTCAGCTTCCCACTATGGAAGGAGCTCTGGATATGGTATCAGGAGGCCCGAGTTTTAATCCTGTTTTTGCCATGTTTTTATCTTGGACAAGTCCTCTGAGTGACGGTTTCCTCACATATAAAATGAGGGCTTTGGACTAGATGAATTCTTTTTGTTTGTTTGTTTCCTTTTTTTTTAATTTTAATAGTTTTTATTTACCAGATATATGCATGGGTAATTTTACAACATTGACAATTGCCAAACTTTTTGTTCTAATTTTTCCCCTCCTTCCCCTCCCCCTGCAGATGGCAGGTTGACCAATACATGTTAAATATGTTAAAGTATAAATCAAATACAATATATGTATACATTGGACTAGATGAATTCTAAGTTCTCTATCTACAATCTTCTAAGCCTGAGAGTCCTTAAAGCCTTAACTGGACTTATATTTGAAGAAACAGCAGCCATTCTAAGGATCCTTCCTATCTAGAAATTCCCAGCCCAAGTGTCCCTCCTAATTTCTAAGAGCAAGTCACCCAAAAGCCTCTGAAACCTTGGATACTTCTTTTTCTGAAACATATTATTGCATCATGGGGCTTGAATTCCAAGCCCCTATTTTTACCCTTGGAAATTTTAGCCTTCCTTCTGTACAGGAGCCCTCTGGGAGAGGGAAAGACGGGACCTCTTGATTCTATCTTCTGCCTTGGCTTGGTTCCCCATCTTCCACAGAGTGCCTTCAGAATTATCTCTCTTGTCTCAGAATAGGATCTCGATTATTTCAAGAATGTGAGCCGCTTTTTCCCTGGGTATCTTCATGATCGTAAACCCGAGAACCTCCACAGAGGATCCTGTCACACAGAGTCAATCTTACAGGACGGAGAGTCCAATTTTTTTTTTTCTGTTTCAAAGAATTAGGAAGAAGAGAAATGAAGTTTACTAGGCAGCCTTGGAAAATACCCCCATCACCGTGACTGAAAGGGAAGAGGGAGTGGGGGAAGCTATGGATAATAAGCATACTTGACATTTTCCACAACCCTACATAGTTATATATAATTTTATTGTAATTTTTAAGTTTGAAAGGTACATATGTCCATTAATTCAATTGAGCCTTATATTATAAGTGCATCACTGCAAAGGTATCATTGCTCCATTTTAAAGATGAGGAAAAGGGAGACATGATTAGGTTAAATAATTTTGCCAAAACTCATAAATATTGTAGGCAGGATTTGAATTCAGGTTTTCCTGAGTTTAGGTATAGCACTAGTAAGTCACGCTAATACTTTAGGTGATAAAATGACATCTCGGAGAGGGACTATTTTTGTCTCCATGGTAACCAGCATAATGTCAGCAGTATGTGTATGGACCTGGGATTTCATTAAGGCAGGAAATCCCCTCCACCATTGTAGATAAATATTCTCTGCAACTCCTAGACTTGAAGAATTTCTTGAAATATTCAGAGAGTAAGGTTCAAGCTGCCATAAGTAGGACTTGAACTCAGGTTTTCCTGATCATATGCTTATTGTCATTAGTTATTATAGCCCCCAAAGTTTGTTCATGGTGTCATAGAACTGGAACCTGAAGGCATTTCAGAAGCTATGTAATGTAGGGATGCTTTATCCTGTGTGTATGCCGGAGGGTGAAGAGATGGATCCCTTTGGCAGCCTGGAGAACCTCATCTCAGAATACTGTCTTTAAATGCATGAAAAAATACATAGGATTGTGAGTGAGCCAATTATATCAAAATACAATTATCAAGATTTTTTTATGAGACAAATTCAAAGACTTTAGGTTAAGAATTCCTGATTTAGTCCAATCTGTCCATTTTACAGATGAGTAAACTGAGGCTTGGAGATTAATGACTTGGTAGTGGTCACATACGTAACAAACCTCAGTGGATTTTTAATTCAGATCTTCTGACTTCAGGGAAATCAATGTTCTTTCCATTACGCTGGCTACTATTTACAACAATGTAACAGCATTAGCAACAGCATTAATAATAATAATAATAATAACAATCATTAGCTATTATATAGCTCTTTCAGGTTTGCAGAGTGCTTTATATATGTTACCTATTGATCTACACAACAATCCTGAGAGGGAGGTGCCTTAATCACCCCATTTTACAGATGGGGAAACTGAGGCACCGAGAAGGTAAATGACTTGCCTGATTCACACAGCTTTTAAGTTTCTGAGGCAAGATTCAAATTCAGATCTTCCTAATTCTCAATTCCAGCTGCCATCTAGTTTTAATGAGAAGAGAATAGTCTCTCTGGACTTGTGTTCCATTCTAGGAGTCAGGACTTTGGAAGAACAATGATGGTAAGTGTCTCAGGATCGTGTGACTCAGTTGAAGGAAGTGGAGGATAGAAGAATGGGGGGGAGAAGGTGAGGTTGGGAGGGGGATACAAGGTAGGCTGCCTTCAGTATAGGCCCATCCTGTGGGAGCAGGAATAGCCTTGCTCTGCTTGATCTCAGAGGGCAGAGCCAGGAACACTGGGGAAAGGGGAGAAAATTCAGAATTGTTAGCAAGACTCGCTAACAATGGGAGCTGTCCCAGAGTGGAACTGGTGATTCACTGAACGTCTTCTAACAAAAGTGGATACCCAGGATTCTTCATACCCCCGCAATTGTGTGGATGCAGCACACATAGAAACCACTTCTCTAATAGCACTTTGGGAATCTCTAAATATTGTGAATATTCTCTATTTTAATGAACACTTGTTTTGGGGAAAAAAAAAATAAACTCCTATGATCCTTTCTGATTCTGATTCACTCCACGGACATGAAACAAGACGTGGAGGCTGGGAAACAGGAGCTGTTGTTTTCACCCGGCTCACAATCCCCTGGCCCCATTATCGGCCCCTTCACTTTGTAAAACTGGCCCACAAAATGAGGGCTGGCCACCATATTTGTCCCTACCCCCATCGCCCTTGATGGAGCGGAGGGAAAACATGCTGATGAAGTTGCAACATGGTAATGGAGATGAGGTCAAGATTTTCACAGTTGTAAGGAATATTACCTGCTATAAAGTCTGAGTGGTGTTGAATTCACCCAGGCTGCCTGATGTAAAATCATATTGTCGGGAACAATTAGGCATGCGGAATAAAAGCCCTCTTATAGCCATTACACTTCCCATATTGTTTTACAGAAAAACTTTGTGTTAATGTTATGCTTTGAATGCCTTTGCCATAAAACATTTAAGAAACAACAGTTTATAGTCTCAGATCTTTATGGTTTGTGAGAGCAAATCTCCTCCCCATGTTAGGCCAAATTGATGTTTGAAATTCAGAAGAAACCTCATCATGTTATAAAAGTGGAGAATGTCTTGAGAAGAAAGCAGTCAAATCATTGCAAGATGTTACTGAGTTAGGGTTTTTTGTTTTTTTTTTTTTTTTTTTTGGTCTTTCTTTCTCTTTCCCCCCCCTCCCTGTCTCTCTACGGAAAAAATTCTCCTGTTCCTGGGCACGCGGTCAAAAAACACAGAAAGTGAGATATTTTTAGACCGGCACATTTGGAATAAAATTACCCTCTCCCATGTTCACAAGGGGTGTCGGAGACGAGCGCGCTGTCCAGAGTCCATTATTTGGCCTCCTGGAGACCAATGGTGGGGACGGTCACTCCAAGATCTCACCCAGAGCAGGACTACAGGAAAGACACTTTGTGATCACTCGGGGTCCTGGTGTCCAAGTGCTATCACTGCTGCTGAAACAATGGGACCAATAATCTAGTTACCAGAAATGCTTTTTTTGAGGGGGAGGGGAGGAAGGTTTGGGGGAGGGGATTTTGGGTTCATATCTCCTGGACTGAGGCTGGAATCTCAGGATGTAACTGCCGTACGGTGCACAGAGATCCTCAGAATTAGCTGAAAGTGAATGGCCATCTTGAAGCTGGGCTTCCTCCATCCTGTCTGGATAGGAGCAAGCTCCTAGAAAACCATCATTGCTCTGTCACAATCTCTGGAAGATCCCCCAGATTTTGCTCATGGAAAAGTTTCAGGCTAACTCATAGAATTGTAGAGTATAGAGATCAGTGACGCCAACCTCTTCATCTTACAGATGTGGAAACTGAGGCACAGAGAAGTCAGAGTGAAAGCAAAATCATAAAGGTATTTAGTTGTCTTGGGCTCTCTGTGATCCTATTTGGCGTTTTCTTAACATCAATATTGAAGTAGGTGGCCATTTCCTTTTCCAAATCATTTTACAGATGAGGAAACTGAGGCAAATGGGGTTAAGTGGCTTGCCCAGAGTCAAATTTGAACTCAGGAAGATGAATCTCCTTACTCTGTAACAATTAGAGCTAAAATACATAAAGTACTTACTATGGGCCAGCTCCAAGGTGCAGCGGATGAAGCATTGGGTCGGATATCAAGAAGACATGAATTCAAATTCAGCTTCAGACACTTACTAGCTGTGTGACCTTGGGCAAATCACTCAGCTTCTGCATCCTGAAAATGAACAGGAAAAGGAAATGGCAAACCAATATCTCTGCCTAGAAAACCCCAAATAGGGTCACAAAGAATCCGATCTGACTGAAGAACAACTACTTTTGTCAGGCACTGGGGCTAAACACTGGGAATTCAATGATTTTGTTCTAAAGGAATTCATAATCTAATGGGTAATACAGCTAAGTGTTTGAGTCAGAATTTGAATCCAGGTCTTTCCAATAACATTTCCCCCCACAACAACCTGGGAGGGAGGTGTTATTATTCCCATTTTATGAGGAGGTAACAGACTAGCCTAGGATTTGACAGCTAGTTAATATTTGAGACAGAATTCTAATTTAGGTCTACCTGACTCCAGATGCAGTTACCTTGGGATGTCAGAGACCATTTATTGCAATCTCTCATTTGAGAGAGGAAGAAACTAAAATGAAGGAGGCTCATGCTGGTTGTGAGAGTCAGAGGTGAGATTTGAACCCACGTTCTTTGATTTCAGAAGTTCTTCGGGTCCCCATTTGCACAGACAATAGTTGAAAAGGTAACACGCAGCTAAGTGTCTGCAAATCCAGGTCTTCCAGATTCTAAGTTTAGCCTGCTACCCACTGTTCTATCTAGCTATAAGTAATGAAATAAGAATAGTTAAAATTACAAGTTACTAGTGATGATATCCATGGTGAGTTTTTTTTTTCCCAAGGCTCCCTACCCCTGCAATGACCACCCTGATTGTATTTGAAGCCCTTTTTTGGTTATTTTTTTCCCCTTTTTCCCACTTTCTCCAGGAGTAGAAATGGATTTTATGGCTCTAAGACTGGTGGTTTGGTTTGGGTGTGGGAATACCATGCAAATAAGGAGGAGATAAATTGAGTTTGCAGATTTGATGATGTAATAGATATTATTATTTCTTGAAAATGGAGCAAGCATGAGCAGCATGAAAATTATCAAGAAAGCAAAAATGCACACCAACCAAGATGATTTCAGAGAATCACCACAGCCTTAATTACTGGAATAATTAATTTCAGCCCACTCGCCCAGACCCAGAGCTAATAGGAGGGCTCCACTTGCCAAGCCCAGGGGAACCTTCCTCATTCAGCTGCATTATGTTGGGGGAGGCAGGAATGCAATGAACAATCCTGCACTTTTCACTCTCTATCCCTTCTCCAAATTTTATTTCCAACTTTCATCACTGGATTTACAGCAAATAGTGCCTTCTTTTTCTCTCTCCTTGGGCCCAGTGCTCAAAACAAGTGATATTTTTATCTGCAACCGTTTGTTATTATCAGTTTCAAAAAAAAAAAAAATGAAAATGGTTGTATGTTCTAAATGAATCCCATCATTCTCTTCCTGGGCTTGAACCCTTGGGGCTAATTGTTGAGTATTGTTTCCCCAATCCAAAAGCATCATCTGTTGCTCATTTCTTCTGTTTTGTTTCTAGGAGGGGATTCTAGCAAGGAAACAAGATGGAGAAGATTAGGAGGGGGAAAAAATCTCCAATAATTAGTTTTGTCCAAATGTGGGAAAGACAGCATTTAATTCAATTCAATTTAGTAAGCATTTATCGGTTGTCTATTATCTTCCAAGGACATAGTGATACAAAAGCAAGACAGTTTTTGCCCTTGTGGAGCATATATTCTATCCAGGTAATACAACATACACATAGATTAAAAAATACAAAATTAATAATAGAGATAATTTTAGGAGAGAGAATTTAGGTATGAAGAAAGATTTAATAAAAGATGACACTTGAATCGAAGACTAAAAAGAATAGATATACCATGAAAGGAAAGGAAGGAAAGCATTTTAAGCATTGCAGAAATAGCATAGTCAAATACAGAGAGATGGGATATTCATTTATGAAGGAAGGAATAGTTTGGTTAGAAAGCAGAGATTGTCAGAAGGAGTAATAGGTAATAAGGCAGGTTGTGAAGGATTTAAAATGGCAACAGCCTTGATCTTACCCTGGAGGAAGTAGGAACCAGTAAAATAGTCAGACATAGTCAGATCTAGACTTTGTATATTTAGCAGTTACATGAAAAATAGACTAGAAAACAAAGAGGTTGGCTGCAGGTAGATAAATGGAGAAACTACAAGCGTACATTGGAGACATTGTGGGTTAGATTCCAGATCACTGCAAAAAAGTGAATATCGCAAGAAAAAGAATTTTCACACAAGGGTTTTTTTTGTTTGTTTCTCAGTGTACATAAAAGTTATGTTTATACTATTAAATGTGCAATAGTATTATGTCTAAAAAACCCCCAAATACACACTTTAATTAAGAAATACTTTTTTGCTAAAAAAGAAAATTGCTAATTGTGCTCTGACAGTGAATCATAATCTTTTTTTTTTGCTGGTGGAGGAGCAGAACTGGATGTAGATGGTTGCTGACTGTTCAGGGGCTTGCTTGCTGTAAGATGAGGTAATTGGATTTTTTTTTTTTTTTCTGACACAATTGGGGTTAAGTGACTTGCCCAGGGTCATACAGCTAGGAAGTGTTGTGTCTGAGGTCACATTTGAACAATGACTCCAGGGCTGTTGCTCTATCTACTGCACCACCTAGCTGCCCCGGGGCTGTGGTAATTTCTGAAATAAGACAATGAGGAAGTTTGCTGCATTGATTTTTTTCCTTTTACAAAAGATTTCTCTGTAGCATGGGATGCATTTGATGCTATCTTACCATCTAGAACTTCTTTTAAAATTGAAGTCAATCCTTTTCAAACTCTGCTAGTGTTTTGTTGACTAAGTTTATGTAATATTCTTCAATATTGTTGTGTCTCAGAGAATAAAGAGATCCTAGGAGAGGAAGAGAGACTGGGAAATGGCTGAGAGATGGAGCAGTCAGGATACACAAGTTTTTGATAGATTATAGAATAGAGATGATAGATCTATAGAATTTATAGATTAAGTTTGCCACATTACACAAATACAATTCATAGCTCCCCAAAACAATGACAATAGTAACATCAAAGATCACAGATCACCATCATAAATATAAAAATAATGAAAAAGTTTAGACTTGTGAGATTTATCAACATATAATGCAGAGACACAATGTGAGCACATGCTGCTGGGAAAATAGTGCTGATAGACTTGTTCGACGCAGGGTTGTCACAGATCTTCAATTTGTAAAAAATGCAATATTTGCAAAACACTAGGGAGCAAAGCTCAGTCAAATGAGGTATAAATTGTAATCATCCAAGTGAAAGATGATGAAGGTCTGAATGAATGATCTCTCATTGTGATGGGACTGGTAAGAGAGTGAAAGAAATACTGAGGAGTTTGAAGAAGACTTGACAAAAGAAAAAAATATTGATGGTGATTAGGAGCAAAGAGCCAAAGTTGGCTCTTTGTGTCCCCATTTGGGGTTGACTCATATAGAAATGTCAGCAACCTCAAAAGAAATAGGGAAGTTGGAAGGTAAGAGTTTTCTTTCCTTAAAAACACTCAGGCAAAGGCTAGTTGGCCATTTGTCATGCATATGTCATGTATCCTGCATCAGTAGGGTGCTAGGTATGGGCTCTAATTAGAAAGACATCTTCCTGAATTCAAATATGGCCTTGGACACAATAACTTTGTGTCCCTTGTTCAATCATTTTACCCTATTTACCTCAGTTTCCTCATCTGCCAAATGAGCAGGAGAAGGAAATGGCAAACCGTTCCAGTATGTCTGTCAAGAAAATGAGTCACCAAGAGTTGCACATGATTGAAATGATTCAACAACAAAAAATATAGCATAAGCACATTTTCTTTTCAATGGTCAATAAGGATATTGGCTTATTACTTCCAAATACATAAGTCCTTCAGTGATAAACTAACACATGGGGTCAACAAGAAGCAGGAAGGGAAGCTCTCTACATGTTCCATCCTTCTTACTTAGATTCATACAAAATAAAAACAGAGTACAAATAAGGAATCTTCAAGCAGCTGAGAGGAAGGGAGGAATGGATGGTGGGGCATGTTGGGAAGAGCTTCTTTAGAAGGTAGTTCTGAGCTAGGTTGTGAAATTTCCCTCCAGGAAAACCAGGATGTAGAGATGGAAGTGTGTAAGTTATGTTAAGTAGGTTGGGCTATACAATTTGTGGAAAGGGGTAATGTTTAAAAGGCTGAAAAAGTAGGAAGGAACAAAGTTGTAAAGAGTTTTAAATAACAAACAGAACTTTATATTTAATCTTGGAAGTAATAATCAACCACTGATGTTCATTTAATAAGAATATCATAGCCAGAGCTATCCTATCAGGAAATATTAGTTTCATAAATATACAAAAACATGTATACTGAATATGTCTCTAATATAATTGTAGCATTTTTTAAAAATATGATAGTTATTATTGTGATAAATATTATTGACATGAATAATATCTAGAGTTATTTAAAAATGTTATTGAATTCATTGTCATTTGCGAGGGGGGGGGTGTCATTATGGTACATGTCTATGGCTAAGAATCTCCGTTCGTTATGAGGGAAGGAAAGGAAAGAACTATTTATTAAAGATCTACTATATGCTGGGTATTATATACTAAGCTCTTCACAAATATCTCAAACAAACCTATAAGATAAATGCAATTATTATCTCCATTTTGCAGTAAACAGGCAGATAGAAATTAAATACGAAGTATCTCTAGATGAATCTGAATTTAGGGCTTCTAACTTAGTGACAACTTGGATAAAATCCTTTAAAAATGTCCATTTGTTTCTACACATCACAGAGTGAAAGGGGAAATCAACTTTCTCACAGAGATATGTGACTGGACTTGGGGTGAGAGGCTAGGAATTGGATAAAAGAGGGACCATGACTCAGTATGACTCTGGAGAGATAACTCAAAACTTGTCCACATAAGTTTGTCAACACAAGCATTTGTTTAGAAATGTCTGTTTACAAAATCCTTTCTTTCCTATGTTCCCTTGAGGTTAGTCTTTTAAATGTTTCATTCCCATTTTGCACAAAGAGAAAATGTGGCTCAGAAAGGTGAATGACTTCAAAGATAAAACTAGCCTGGGACCACAGGAGCTTTGTCCCAGGATGGAAAATTTGGAGGAATTAAAATGAACATTTCTTCAGATGGGATGAAGGAAAGCAGATATTATTAACTCAGGAAGGGTCACAAAAGGATTTAGGTTCCACATGACTAGTTATTCACCTCTCTGTTTCTATTTTATAACCTCCTTCCCCAATCTATCTCATCCCCTTCTTTCTCTCCATTTCAGGTGGATCAATGTCATTCCTGTTTTCCCTTCCTATGCATCAACGTATCAAACATCAGTGGAAAATAATAATCCTGGGGATCTTCTTTGCCTCATCTTGTGTTGGTTGGAACCTTACCAAGTCCCTCCACTGCAGCATAAAGACTTCTGGGTTTGAATCCTGGGCCCAGATGAGATGATTCTCAGAGTCTAATTCTCAGAGTCTGCTTCATACTCTTTCTAATCAACTGAATTTGTCGAAATTGCTCCGGATCCTACTCTGATAACTGGGAGGGACCTTGGACATCATTAAGTCCAATCTCTTTTTTCTAGATGAGGAACTTGATGTTTCAGATAAGTAAGTACCTTGCTCAAGGTCACATGGGGAGTGTTCAAGGCAGGATTTGAATGGGGAACCTTTGAATCTAAATCTGCCAGAGGACAGATGTGAGAAATGATAAAGAGATAAGAATGGACAAGATTTGGTGACCAATCGATTAGGGGAGGGAGTTCAGAAAAAAGAATTTTAAAAAAACTGCCCAGTGCTGTAAACATGGGAAACATCATGGTTAATGGAGTCACTAACAGAAAAGATGAAATCAGGAGGAGGAACTAGCCTTTTGGAGAAAGATTTGTCATTGTTGTTCAATTGTGTCAGTCATATTCAGTCATATTCAATTTTGTGACCCCTTTTGGGGGGGGGTTTCTTTTTTTATTAATTTTATAATTATAATTTTTTGACAGTACATATGCAGTAATTTTTTACAACATTATCCCTTGCACTCACTTCTATTCCGAATTTCCCCTCCTTCTTTCCACCCCCTCCCCCAGATGGCAGGCATTCCCATATATATATTAAATATATTATAGTATATCCTAGATACAATATATGTGTGCAGAACTGAATTTCTTATTGCACAGGAAGAATTGGATTCAGAAGGTAAAAATAACCTGGGAAGAAAGACAAAAGTGAAAACAGTTTACACTCATTTCCTTTGGGGGGTTTTCTTGGCAAAGATACTGGAATAGTTTGCCATTTCCTTAATTTTAGATGAGGAAACAGACAAATATGATAAAGTGACTTGTTCAGGATCACACAGCTGCTAAGTGCCTGAGACTGGATTTGAATTTAGGTCTTCTGACTCTAGGTCCAATACTCTGATGAGAAAAATAATATGCACAATTTGAAATATGATTAATCAATTTATCAGTCAATGAATACAATGAAGTCCCTACTTTGTGCTAGTTGAGGAGTCTAGAAAGGCAAAGCTGAGACAATCCTTGCCTTCAAGTAGCTTGCATTCTCCTTACAAAAGATGCATTATCATGTATAATTGTTATCCTATTGTTTGGGGGAATGGTGGAAAATTCTAAAAGATAAATGTTAAAAAAAAATTACGTGTAGTTGAAAAATAATGAAAAAAATAAAATATAGATTTTTAAAATCAAGAGTGCTGTGCCTTTTTATATTTGAAAGAATTCTTTCAAACATAGAAGAAAAATCTTGGGGCCCTTCCAATTCAGATATTCCCTGATTTGATGAAATATGTTATAAGGCAAGAGACTTTTGTTGCTTCACATAAAAGGAGAATTAACTAAATCTTTTTCCCTTCAGGTGGGTTTGCTTGCATCTCATATGCCGAAATTGGGAATCATAGCTCACAATTCCATATCAATTCCACTGGATTGTTCCACTGAGTTGATGATGAGAAAGTTCATGGAGGCCCCTGCAGGTCAAATTTCGGGATTTGGGATGGATTATGAAGGAAAATTAGTCCAACCATGGCCTCTAGGTTGTAGTTTAAGGAAAAAATACATATCGATGGAGTCTCGTGTTCAAAAAGAAAAAAAAAAAAACTGAGGAAAAGGAACAGATGAAGGGCCGGGAGCTGTTTATATACTCAAGCCACATCTCTGATGTTCAGTCTGTGAAACACTGTACGGCCAGTAAATACTCCAAGGGTGATTGTATAAGTGGATCAGCTTAGGCTGGGAAGCGTTTGGTTGGAAGGGAGGATTTGGGACAAACAGCTCTGCTTCTCTTTTTGATTGTTTGGAGGATGGGCTGCTTCTAAAATAAGGGGCTGGCCACCACAAACAAGTCTGAAGGGTCCAGGATCCTTCTTATAATTTTCCTCCCTTTCTCCTTCCTTCCTGAACTCATTACTTTCCCTTCAAATAACTATTGAGAGCAACAGCATCCTTCCTCTCAAAACCTGAGAGAAATCCTCCATTCCTTCCTGTCTCCCATCTCCCATCTCCAATATGTTGCCAAGTCCTGTTGATTTTACCTTCGCAACAACTCTCCTATTTCTCCCATTCTCTCTTGATAAAGTCACCATCTTACACTTGGCCTATTGCAATTAGCATGCTGGTGGCTCTCCCTGCTTTAAGTCTCTTTCCACAGTTCAATCCAATTTACACTCAGTTCTCAAACTGATCTTTCTAAAGCCATGATATTGCTATTTGCCTATTACCAGTGACTCCCTATTATCTCCAGAATCAAATGTAAAATCTTTTTTTTTTTTTTTTTGTCTTTTAAAGCCCTTCATAACATGGTCCAGTCCAATCTTTCCAGTCTTCTTATAACTTACTCCCTTTAACTTACTCTGAGATTTAATGAGACTGGCCTCCTTTCTGTGCCTCTTACAGGACATCACATTTCCCATCTCTGGCCATATTCACTGGTTGTCCTCTATTCCTGAAATACTTTTTCCTCTTCATCTTTTCCTCCCTCCCTTCCTTCCTTCTTTCCTTCCTTCCTTCCTTCCTTCCTTCCTTCCTTCCTTCCTTCCTTCCTTCCTTCCTTCCTTCCTTCCTTCCTTCCTCCTTCCCTTCCTTCCTTCTTTCCTTCCTTCCTTCTTTCTCTCCTTTTCTTCTCTATCCTTTATCTCTAGCACCGTCCTCCCCCTTCTCCCTCTTTCCTTCCCTTCCACCTTCCCTCTTTTTTTTCTTCCCTAATTCTTTGTTTTCTTCCCTCCTTCCTTTCTTCTCTTCTTCCCTCCTCCCTCTTCCCCTCCTTTTCTCCCTTCTTCCTTTTTTTCCCCCTCTCCCTTCTTTCTATTTTTCTTTTCTCAAGGCTGGTCTGATGGAGGCCAGGCTAAATCCCTAGCATCAGCTCCATCACAGCATGAAAACTGGTAGTTTTCAGGAGAGAGCTGTGCCCATCTTTGGGATCAGACTATCCAGGGACAGCTAGATCTAACGGCTTATTAGGAGTTGAACCAGAGGCTAATACCGAAGAGTAATCTTTATTTTGTCTATCAAGTATGATGAAGCTGTATAATAATTGCTAATGGTGTACATCTATAGTCCTCCCTCCTGCCAAGAAACGGGAAGGTTTTAAGGCCAAAAATTAGTCTTTTTTTTTAACCTGAAATAAAGGATAGATTTATTAGCTTTTGTTCCAGAAGCCAATGCTTCTGTTTTTTAGGCTACTTTGATCTCAAATGCTGTTTGTTTGTGTTTTATAGAGCTATAAAGCTTCCAGTAAACATGCATTATATTTTTTTATGATGTCCTACATGGATTCTGTCATGAAAATGTCAAGGAAAAATATGGAAGATCATGAGGGCACTACTCCCAGTGTCTTCCTCTCCAAGTTCATGTTTCTCTTTGGAGTCTTTTGAAATACATACGGTGCACAGATGTCTCTCCCCGACTCAACATCTGGGCAAAGGCAGGGAATCTTTGCTTAAGAGGAAAGTCTCCCTCACCCCCCCACCCCCAGTGATAAAGTGCCCCACCGAGAGTGATAACAGGGGGAATGGTTTGGGGAGCTGACTCCTGGGAAGCCCCCCCAAGCTAGAACAATCATTGTTCTTCTGTGTTGATATTAATTAGAGTGATGATGTTCTTATGGCTTCATTTCAAGGGGCATCAGGAGGATTTGAGATTTGAGATAGGATGTGTTCCCTATTTCACATGTTTTTGGATCCCTAGAGGCAAAAAGGCAAAACGACACACAGATGGGAGGAAAACCCGCCTGTTTCAGCATTTCTTGATTAGCTTCTAGCTCCTCTGAGAGGAAGTATGGTAGACTGACTTTCTTCATGCATTTTACTAACCATGTTGCTATCCCACTCTATAAACTTCAATGGCTCCCTATTACCTCAAGGATAAAATAGAAATCCATCTCTTTATCTTGTATATTCTTTCACAACCTGGCCCAACCTATCCTTCCAGACTCATCATGCATTAATTTTCTTCCCACACTCTATGGTTCAGTCAAACTGGCTTTCTCTCTGTTTTTAACAAACGGCACACGAGTTCCAATCTCCATAATCATTATATTGGCTGTTCCCCATGCCTAAATTGGACTCATTTTTTTACTTCCATCTCATGGAACACTTTTTTTCCTTCAACTCCCAATATCTGTAAAGCCATCTCTGATTTTTCCCATAGTTCCTGCCTTCTCTCCCTAACTTATTTTTTTTCCTTTTTAGCTACTTTGTATTTACATTTGAATAAATATCTAAGGATGGTCTGAGACATATTCAGAGTGAATAAAAATGCTCAAAAAGTGCAACTTCTTTACATAGAGAGCCTATGAAGTCTGTTTCTAGTAGAGTTGTAATGGCATGAAAGGAAATAACTTGGTGAGATGTGGAGCTCTTGTAGATATTCTGTAATCAGCTCCAGGCTGTGTGAAGGGGAAAGTCCTTTTGTCAATTGACTGCATAGCCAGAACTGAGAGTGTACTCCAGTCTCTGCTCTTTGGCTGTACCTGGTGACATGACTCCTGGTGAAAAGCAATGTTGTATGGAGAGAAACTTTGGGACCTTCTCATCTCTAAGGTCAGGTGGCCTGAGAACTGGCTCTGTGTTTGGTCTTTTCCACTCTAAGGGAAAGGATTGCTACTGACCTTCTGCTAGAAAACTGATGTACTCGGGATAAAGAATGAGACATACATTTTTCAACATGGCCAATGGGATTTCTATGTCAGTGGGCATGGAAATTTATTTTGCTTAAATTTATATTTTTGTTCCAAAGACTTTACCCCCTATTTTCCAATAAAGAAATGTGGTAGAAAATACATTCTTTATTGAAAAAAAGTAAAAATCAGCAACAAAACTTCATTTTATAAGATACATCATCTTAAGATTCAAAACATCTCTTATTTTAATGCTAGTGATAAGCATTTATAAAAATAATGATTAACATTTATATGGTGCTTTAAAGTTTGCAAGATATTTCATATTTATTATTTATTTTGGTTTTCACAACAACCCTAAAATTAAAAGGTATTATTTTTCTCATTTTTAAAAATGAGAAAGCTAAAGCCCAGGAAGTTTAAATGATTTGCTCAGAGTCACATAGCTAGTAAGTATCTGAGGCAGGATTGGAATTTGAATTCAGATCTTTCTGACTCCAAGAATAGCTCTCCAATTATAAAGCCACCCATATGCTCCAGTGAAGGTAATTCCTATGGCAGGGGGTAATGGAGTAGGCAGATTCTATAAAGAAGATGCTAAAACCTTTTATATTAAATTATTATATGATCTCAATGAAAATATTGGCAATGAAGAGAATAGTAGAAAGATTTTAAACATGACCAAAATATAAGAAATTGTTTTACTTGATTATGCATATTACTTAAAAGGGCTTGTCTTTTCTTTTTTCTAATTGTAAAGAGGGAATAGGAGGCAGAGAATTTAGAATGTTTTTAATTTTTTTTTTATGAAATTCAGTTCAAGGAAAGATGTGCTATGATAAGAACTGTGAAAAGTTTGTAAATTATCCAGAAGCTTCACAATTTTAGATCTTGAATACTTTCTTTAAGAAAGGAGTGAAGATACTTTTAAGGCAGAAACAAGATGATGATGTCCCTTATGTGTTGAAATATAATGGGGGAAAAACATCTTAAAAATAAAACTGGCCAAATGAGAAAAGAAGGACAAAAGCTCATTAAAGAAAATAATTCCTTAAAAATTATAATTGAGCAAGAGGAAGCTAATGACTCCATAAAACATCAAGAAACAATAAAACAAAAATCAAAAGAATGAAAAAATAGGAAAATGTAAACTATGACTTTGAAAAAGATTGAGGAGAGATTATTTAAGAATATTGGATTACCTGAAAGCTATGATCAAAGAAAAAGCCTAAGCATCATATTTCAAGAAATTATCAGGGTAAATTGTCTTGATACTCTATAACTAGAGGATAGAATAGAAATTGATCCACTGCTGACCCTGTGAAGGAAATTCCTAACTGAAAAATCCCATAACATTATAGATAAATCAGAGCTCCCAGATCAAAAAGAAAGTACTTCAAGTAGCCATTCAAATATTGTTGAGCCACAGTCACACAAATTGCACAAGATGTAGCAACTATCACATTAAAGGAGGAGAAGGGTTAGAATATGCTATTCTAGAAGGCAAAAGGCTGGAAATAACTTACCTAGAAAAACTAAGTATAATCCTTCAAAAGAAAAAATGGATATTTAATGAAACAGAAAAGTTTCAAATATTCCTTAAAGTAAAAACAACAGACATGAATAGGAAATTTGATTTTCATATGCAAGACTCAAGAGAAGCATAAAAAAAGGTAAACAGGAAAGGCAATCATAAGAGATTTAAAAAAACAACACTGTATTCCTATACGGGAAGATGATACTTGCATCTTATAAGAATTTTATCATTATTAGGGCAGTTAGAAAGATTCTATGGAGAGTGTGTGGGAGTCAGTCAATTATGTTCAAATAATGTAAAAAATGGATACATGAGAAAGAGTGATGCTCCTGGACAAGACAAAAGGAGAAAAGGACTGGGGAAAATTATTTCATATAGAAGAGGCATGCAAGAAAAGGGTTTTACAGTAAGGGGGGGAATGCACCAGCAGCCACAATCCAGTAAAATCATCTTGGCAGGTTGAGGGTAAACAACTCATGCCCATTGATAAGTTGGGGAGAGGGCTTTTTGTCACAAGTATGTGAAGACTTCCCCTGATGGAATAGACACATAGGAACAATTTGTTCCAATGGCCATGAAGGCAGGTCTGAAACAGGAGGATGTAGACATTGATCAGACATCAAAGATAGAGCCATAGGTGAAAGCTGAATATTAGGTAGACACCCAAGGTGAACAAGCAGCCCTATAAAAGGTTCAGCAAGCCCTCTAGTCTTCCTTGAGCATTCCATATACATTACTAAACATTTATACATTAAATCACAAAGAATCCAAATTCTTAAAGGAAAAGTTAAATGAATTACAGAAGGAAATAGTAAAACTATGCTGTTGGGGGGGACTCAACTCTCCCCTCAAAGAGCTAAATAAATCTAACCAAAAATAAATAAGTACTGACCAAGAAATAGAATGATAGATCAGTATAATAAATTAGACACAAAACACAGTAGTCAATGGCTACAGTAATTTCCTATTTGATAAACCTAAAGATTATAGCTTCTGGGATAAAAAGCTCACTATTTGACAAAAACTACAAAAAATAGAAAATTGTATGATAGAAGCTATACATTGACCAATATCTTCTGCTGTATACCAAGATAAGTCAAAATGGGTACATGATTTAGACATAAAGTGTGATACCATGAGCAAATTTAGAGATCAATGTAAAGGAATAATTTACCTGTCAGATCTATGGAGAAGGAAGAACCTATGACCAAAAAGGAGATAGGGAATATTATGAAATGTAAGATAGATAATTTGATTAAATTAAATTTAAAAGTTTGCATACAAAGCTAATGCAACCTAGACTAGAAGGGTAAACAGAAAGCCAGAAAATAATTTTTACAGCCAGTGTTTCTGGTAAAGATTTCATTTCTAAAATTTATAGAGAACTGAGTCAAATTTATAAGAATACAAGTCGTTTCCCAATTGATAAGTGGTCAAATGATATGAATAGGTAGCTTTCAGATGGAGAAAATAAAATTATCTATAGTCATATGAAATAATATTCTAAATCACTATTGAATAGAGAAGTATAAATTAAAACAACTCTGAGGAATTACTTGATATTATCAAATTGAATAATATGCAGAAAAAGGAAATAATAAATGTTGGAGAGAATGTGGGAAAACTGGAACACTAATAATGCATTGTTGGTGGAATTGTGAATTAATATAACCATATTGGAGAGTAATTTGGAATCATGCCCAAAGGATGATAAAACTGTGCCTACCCTTTGACTCAGCCATACTACAACTAGATCTGTATCCCAAAGAGATCATAAAAAAGTAAAAATGATCCACATGTACAAAAATGTTCGTAGCAGTTTTTTGTTTTTTGTTTTTTTTGCGGTAGAAATCAAGGGAATGCCCATCAACCAGGGAATGAATAAATAAATTATGATATATGAATGTAATTAATGTTATATGTATATGTATATGAATGCATACTATTGTTCTATAAGAAATGATGAAAAGGCAGGAAAACATGGAAAGACTTTCATGAACTGATAGTGAATGAAGCAAGCAGAACCGGGAGAAGATCAAACACTTTAACAACAACATTATGCAAGGGTCAATTTTGATAAACTTATGTACAACCTATATCAAATTTCTTGCTGTCATGGGGAGGTATAGGAGGGAGGGGAAAAATTTGGAACTCAAAAATCTCATGTTAATGAATGTTAAATGAATGTTAAAAACTATCTTTAATGTAATTGGAAAAATAAAATGCTATCGATAGTAGACTTAGCTCTTCTGTGCAATATGATGCTCTAAGACAATTCCAAAAGACTGATTATAGAAAATGCTATCTGCAGCCAAAGGAAAAAAGAATGAAGTCTGAATTTAGATTGAAGTATATAGTTTCACTTTTTTTCTTGTTTTTTTTCTTTCTTATAGTTTTTCCCTTTTGTTCTGCTCCTTTCATAATATGACAAATGTGGAAGTATGTTTAATATGATTGTACATGTATAATCTATATCAGATTGCTTGCCATCTTGGGAATAAAGGAGAATAGAAGAGGAAAAGACAGGAGGGGGAAAGAAGGAAATAAAAATCTTATAAAAGCAAATGTTGAAAATAAAGACAAAGGAATTTAAGAAGAAAATAATTAACTTATATGCACTGATGCAACTTTTAAAAATGGATCATGGAAGCCTAGGTTAAAAATTAATTTAAAACAAAATAATGCAATTGTAATGAATAAATGGATCAAAGAATAAATCATGGAAATAACCAATTGTTTCACTAAAAAGAATAACAATGAGACAGCATTTAATTGTGGAATACAGCTAAAATAAAGTTCCCTTTACTTAAAGGAAAATGTATATGTCTGAATGTGTACATCAATCAATTAAAAAAAAAAAGAATGAATAGATCAATGAATTGGGCATATAACTAAAAAAAAAACAACCCTAGAAAAAGAACAAATTGGAAAGCCTCATTAACACCAAAACAGAAATCCTGAAAATCAAAGGAGAGATTAATAAGATAGAAAAATGGGGGAGAGAGGAGAGAACCCACTGAACTAATAAATAAAACTAAGTTCTGGTTTTATGGGAGCAAGTCAAATAAAATAGATAAACTTAAAAAAAAAAGAAAGAATTAAAAGTATAAAAAAAAAGTATAAAAATAAATGAACCACCAATGAAAATGAAATTAAAACAATTATTGGATGATATTTTGCCCAATTGCATGCCAGTGAAACTGACATTGTAACTGGGGAGATATTTATTTAATACAAACTGCCTAGATTAAGAAGAGGAAATAGAATACTTAAATAAGTCTATCTTAGAAAAAAATTAATAAACTATCAATGAGCTCCCTAATAAAAAATTCCCAGGAACAAATGGCTTTATAGATGAATTATAATCAAATTCTATCATTTTAGGAACAATTAATTCCTGATACTATATAAACTATTTGGAAAAAAAAAAAGGAAATGATGGAATCCTATTAAATTCTTTTTAATGACATAAATATAGCTTTGATAGCTAAATTACAAAGAGTAAAAAACAGAAAAAAAAACTATAAACCAATTTCCTTTACTGATAGAAATGCAAGCATTTAAAATAAAATATTAGAAAGGAGATTGCAGCAATATCATAAAGATTATATACTATAACCAGGTGGGATTTATACCTGGAATACAGGAATGGTTCAACATTGGAAAAATTATCAGCATATCAATAACAAAAACAACAAAGATCATATCATTATATTTAACAGATGCAGAACAAGCCTTTCCATACATTCTGATTAAAGACATTAGAAAGCATGAGAATCAAAGGAGCCTTTCTTAAAATGATAAGTACTATCTATCTAAAACCAAGAGTAAGCATATTCAGTAATGGGAAGAAACTTGAAGGCTTCCTAAGATCAAGAGTGAAACAAGAATATCCATTACCACCTCTATTATTAAATGTAGTAAAATTTCTAATTAAAGCAATAAGACGAGAAAAAGAAAATGAATAAAAATAGGCAATGAGGAAATAAAACCATCCTTTTCCTGTAGATGAAATAAAGTTTTTTTTTTTTTAAGAACGCTAGAGAATCTCCTTAAAAAGTTGAAACAATTAACAACTTCAGCAAAGTTTCACAATATAAAATAAACGTAATAAATCACTGGGCAACAATATTGCAAAATTATCCATGTATATGATTTGAAAATAAAAAGTTTTAATAAAAATAAAAAAGATGAAGGAATCAAAAAAAAAAAAAAGGAATAGTTTCTGTTGATTCAAGTCAACAAATATTTTGTTAGATGTCTTTTCTGTACAGAAGAAAGAGGCAATATGAATGAATGGAGAAATGAAGAGAGGGGCCCAAGCCCTACCTCTGACATATTGTAGCTGTGTGACCCTAGAAAAGCCAAATCACTTCTCTGGGGCGCTAAGTAATTCTCTGGTCCTCTTATGTTGTAAAGTAAGTACTGCTAGGCATGAATGGGAGGCATTTATATGGACGAAGTCCCTGGTCCCAGTTCCTCCACTGGAGGTGGGCACTTCTATGCTGAGTATGGTACAATGGTAAAAGACTCCTGTTAAAGCTTTGTTCACAGTAATCCTTTGTATAGGGAGTGCAAGAATCTTCCTTTGTTTGCTTTCTAGTTTGTATTTGAGATTTCAACAGGATGAGCCCCTTTTCACAATCTAGGTAGCAATTCTGCAGCACCCTCAAAGGGTTAAATGACAGCCTAGGTTTATACAAGCAGTTGTGTTAGAGTTGCCATCTGAACCCGGTCTTCCTGACTCGGAGGCTTCTTTTTCTACTTATTGCTCTATGCAGCCTCACATGAAGGTACTGGCCTCCCATTTTATAGATGAGAAAACTAAGGTCACACAGATAGGAAGATTTAAATTCAAATCATCTCTCAATCTATGCCATTTGTTCTGTGATCTTCTCCCTATTTAAACTAATATCATTGTCTATAAGGCCTTGGACTTTGACTGATAAGCTTTTATCTAATATAGACCAGCATCCACTGTATACTTCCTAGGCCTATATCCTCCCATTCATCTCCATTCTCAATCTATTTCTTGTTCCAGCTCTCCTTTTTGCTTTTATTAGAATGTAATTTTTTAGAAGTGAAGGGCAACCTTATTTGCTTGTGTTTTGTATCCCCAGCATTAAGTGAGTGCCTAACATACAGTAAGTGGGAATGACTTTTCATTCAGTCATTTTCGTTCCTTTATCCCAGGTGCTTTGCTCCCATATCCATCCTAGTTTCCAGGCAGAACTACAACGAAATAAAATATGCACGAATAGCATATGACCGGGGAAGGTAAGAGATAAGAGCTCAATCCCACTATCATAAGATCAGAGACAGAGCTAGAGGAATCTCAGAGGTCATCGAGTCAAATTCCTTCATATGAACCTCTAGAAGGTCCTGTTTCTGCCTCTTCCACATACTAGTCTATACAAGAAATCATAATACACAATAGGGTGTGAGATTTTACTCTAGATTGTGCATCCTTTAAAGTCCTCTGGAAATGTCTCATTCTGCATGAATCCCTTGTCAAATTTCAAAGGCCATATGGGCGAAAGGAAGCTCAGGAGGGAGGTTCTGCCAAGAGGGCGAGCCTTCAGTTAGGGGCCCAGCAGGCCTGAGTGCCTGCCATCAGCCACGACTGAGAGGGTCATTATCTACCTGCTAACAGCTGACTCTGTGTGTGTGTGTGTGTGTGTGTGTGTGTGTGTGTGTGTGTCTGTGTGTGTGTCTGTGTGTGTAAAAACTCATGATAACTGCCCATCCAGGTATGGCAAGTTTGAGATTTACATCAATAAAAGATAACAGAGGCACTTAGGTGATGTCATCAAACACTGAAGCATACATGGAAAAAAGAAAAGAAAAAGAAATAAAGAATTAGAAAGCTCAAGGAAGAAAGGAAGAAAGAGAAAGGAAGGAAGGAAGGAAGGAAGGAAGGAAGGAAGGAAGGAAGGAAGGAAGGAAGGAAGGAAGGAAGGAGGGAAGGAAGGAGGGAAGGAAGGAGGGAAGGAAGGAGGGAAGGAAGGAGGGAAGGAAGGAGGGAAGGAAGGAGGGAAGGAAGGAGGGAAGGAAGGAGGGAAGGAGGGAGGGAGGGAGGGAGGGAGGGGGGAGGGAAGGAGGGGGGGAGGGCCGGCTGCTCCTCCTTCCAGGAGGACGCTGACTTTTCCCCGAATTCCACGCGCCCCCAGAGCCAGGCTGGAGGAGTGACTGGGAGCCCGTGGGAGGACGCTCAGGGAGCCCGCTCTGGGGCGACCGGAGAGGCAGTTGGCCTTCGCGCCCTTAGGAGACGGGGGGGGGGGGGGGGGGGGGGGGGGGAGCCCGGGTCTGTTTTTCCAGCAGAGGGGGCGCGCTCCCGGAGCCCTCCCCAGAAGGGTTAAACCCCCAGAGCCCCAGAAGAAAGTTCTCTTCTTCTTTCCACGCTTGCAGATTCCAGCTCTAAGCGGAGGGATCAAACTAATGCGGGGTTTAAAGACGCAGAAAGGTCGGGGAGTGCCGGCCCATCTGCGCGGGCCACTGCGCGGGTTCAGGGGCGCGCGCCCTCCGTGTTCCGCGGAGCGTAACCTCCGCTCGGGCCTGGGCCGGCAGCTCTCAGGAAGCTGCAACTTCAGAGTAAGTATCAGATGAGTTGCTAATGTTGGAAAAAAAGCGAAAAACATGTTTGGGGCTCTGCTTTTATGGCCGTTACTGAAGGCAGAATTTGCGATTGTAACCTGAGGCCCGCTTTGCCAGCACGCTTTTATTATGGTCAGGATAATTGAAAGTCCAGACAAATTTGGGGCGAGGGTTTGAGGGGGAAGATCTGAGCCCGCTGGAGCCGGTGATGAATGGCCGCGGGGGACTAGCGCCTCTGACCCCCCCCCCCCCTCCGCCGGGCCCTCCTGGCCTTGCTCATGAAAGGGACGGCAGGTTTCCCGGGCCTGGGGAGCCCCACGCGGGGCCACCTCGCCAGGACCCGGAAATGGGCGCAGGTCAGCAGGTCACGCGCTCGTGGCTCATCGCACACCCTTGCCCAGGCGCTGACCTTTCTAGACCCCGACCACGGCCTCTAAAGTGGGAGGGCCTAAGCAGCGAACCTCTGCTCAGTCATTTTTTTTAATGTAAAGTTTAAAAGGATTTTTTTTTAAAGTTAATAGACCCTATAATAAGCATCCTGGCTTTAAAGGCCAGTGTCAGCGGGAACTGAAGTTTCAGGGTGGGAAGACTCTTCCCAAGCTTGCATTTCAACAAACTGACTTTAAAACCCTCAGAAACAGTATTCATTTACCTGCTTCCCCCCCCCAGTCAGGAAACCCTTTTCCCGTCCTAGAACTCCTTCCGGGTGAGTTCGGACCGGGGCTTGGAGGTTTGACTTCAGGCCAGATCTCCAATCCGATGGGAGATGGTTGGTCGTACTCGGAGCTTGAGGTCCCATTTTTTCACACTGTCCGTTCCCAGAAATGGAAGTCTGGCCCTTGCAATTTGCCAACAAGACAAGAACAAAAACAAGCAGCGCTTGATGCCTCAGCCGGGCATGCTCATTCTCCGCTTCCCCTCCCCCCACAAAAGGTGGCTCAGTATGAGTTCTCTCCTTGGGGCCTTCTAGGAATCAAACTGACATGGGATAGTAGGCCCGAGTGTAAAGCGGAAGGGTTCTGTCCGGGACACCTCAACAAACGGGTTTCTTATTGGTTGGGTGTCTCAGAAGAAAGGGTGAGATTGGGTGACCTCCAGCCTTTCACCTCTGCCAGAACGGTTCCCACAAAATGCTTCACTCAGGGAAGGAAAGGCAAGCTATTCACTGAGCAGCCTTAAGTGACCCGGGGAATCAGTTGGCGTATTATGGAGTGTTTAACCTGGAAAGAGAAGCAATGGGGGAAGGGAAATAAATATTTCTGAGACATCAATTGAACATCTCAAGACATGTGAAGTCCCAACAAGCAACAGGGTCTGTGCAAAAGAATACAACTCTAAGCTAACGTTAAATGTTGAGGTGATCCCACCAAACAGATACAGGAGGGAATGCCCGCGGACGCAGTCTGGAGCCCTGGCTCACCCACGCCATATTGACACTCATTACCCAGGAAACGGGCCAGGCTGGCGTTTTTTCTGGAGCCCAGAACATGGTTTTGCAGTTAATGACCTTTCCCCACACCTGGGCGGGGCAAGAAGCAGAGGAGAAGCCCGGAGCTTTGTGGGGTCGCCATAAGCATCCCTTCTTGGATAAAGGGTGGGGGAGGGGCTGCACAACCTGGGACAACGGGCAGAAGGTGAGTCGGTGTGGGATTTCTGCAGAGCACTAATTGCCGGCCTGAGCCCTACCTCCATCCCAGCTTCTGCCCCCATAAATCCCCAGAACAGCCGTCATCCACCGGTCCCGGGCTTTTCTTTCTGAATCAAGTCCTTTATGCACATCTCGACTTTTCACCCAGAAGATTCATGGCCTCGGCTCCCTCCATAGTTTCGTTATGAATAGGGGCCCTTAAACATTTCCTTCTCATTTAATTTATCATTTTTGCAGTCTTTCAACACTGGATCCGGGCTAGAAATAATGGAACACAGAGGCTGTCCGTGAGAACATGGGCTTTTACAATAATAAAACTTGCAGAGAAAGAAAGAAGGAAAAAAAATATATATATCAATGATATCAATGAATTAAACCGAGTCAGGATATCCAGTCACTGAATTATCAATATGGATGACGTCTCTCTGAAAGGGGCCACCGCTCGGGTTTTTCAGCTACCTATTTCTTTTTTTTTTTTTTTTTTTAAACAAGAATTTCCCAGATTCTTTCAGTTTTCCAGGGAGGTCGGGCTCATTATTTTGGAATAGGAACTCAAAGCCGATGGGACGGCCTTTGCCTTCGCGAGTGGAGAACTCCGCCGGGATCGCCGACCTGCGAGCTGCTAATGCATCAATCCGAGGGGCCGAGGCTTTCTCAGGGGTCTGCCTGAGCCCCCCCGCGTGGTCATCCCTGGATAGATGGGAAACGTGCGTGTTTTTCTTATTTCCAAATAAATAAAACCCCCCTTTCTACTCCTTCCACGATTTTTTTTTCCTTTTGGAGGTCATGAATCACTAAGGCAGAAGTTAATGTATCTTCTGAAATCTCTGCTTGGGGTCCTGTGTAAAGGCCAAACAGATCGATTCTTCACGGCCCCTGGGAGTGCAGGGAGGCGTCCAGGAAGCCTCTCACACATGCATTTCCTGTGCACCTGAGATGGTGTGTACCTTTTTTTTTTTTTTATTATTCAGTAGGCTTTTATTAAGCCCCTGCTGTGTACAAGGCATTGAGGACAAAGCCAGAAATTAAACAGCCATTTGTTATCACTCCTATCTTTAATGTTACCTTAACAGGTGATCGATTGGAGCCTGAGAAATTGGAGAAAAGTTGGTGAAAATACAGGTTCTTAGTATAGTTGAGGAGAAAGAGGGATTGATTTGGAGACA
>NC_133619.1:631643602-631648602 GCF_048593235.1 Sminthopsis crassicaudata | reverse complement strand
GGAGAGAATATTCACTAAATACAACTTAATTGAAGGCAAAGGAATGGGAATGACCAGACAGAATAACTGAATGGAAATTCCAGGAATGAATTGGAAAAGCTGCTTTATCTAATTATAACTAAAATGGCTTTATTGATATTTACAAAAAAAAAAACTACTAGAGACAGCTGTAGATAGAGGAGGGGAGATTCAGAATTAAATCCTCTCTTGGACACATGTTAGCTCTGTGACTTTAGGTAAATTAATATGAACTCTTAGTTATCAACTTTAAATACTACTCAGGAAGGGATTTTCACCCGGTTCTTTCCTGGCAGTTTTTCACAGTTGAAATCCCAAATTTGCCTTCCCTCTCCCAAAAAGTTATAGAAAAAAAAGAGCAATGTCTGTCCCAATAGGAGCTTGGTGAAAGTCTTGGCTGGGCCCTGGTGATTGTGAGCATTTGACAATGGTTTCTTTTCCTTCCTCAATAGGGAAAGAGTTTGGACATGTGGAACTAGGAAACACAAATTTCGTTAACAAAGTAGAAAGAAACCTTGATTTGGAATGAAGATGGAGGCAGCTGGAGGCACCTGGGAGTCAGAAATCCCTGAGTTAGTTTTCTGTGTCAGACACTTAATAGCTGTGGGATCCTGAGCAAGTCACTGAATCTCTGTGTGACTCAATTTCTTTATTTTGTAAAACAGAGATAATAACATCCACCTTTCAGGGTTATTGTGAGGATCATGAGATACTAATTGCAAAGAACTTAGTGCAGGGCCTGGCACATAGTAGGTGCTATATAACTGCTTATTCTCCTCCTCATTTGAGTTTTTCCTCATGTGATCACGAGCAATGATTGGATAAGTAATTACTTTTCAACAGGTGTATGTTTTTACTTTTTGTAGTTGATTAAAAGGGTTATCTTCATCCTCTGTAGGTGCAATGATAACTTCCTCATTCCAACCCTAGGAGCAGACAGAATAATAAGAATGACATACACCTTATCCTGGTCCCACATGAATTTGACCTTTTCTTTATATTTTGAAAACTTTTTGCTCTGGGAGATTGTGACATTCAAAAGGCTGTCCTTAATTTTTTTGTGGATGAGGGTCATGGATCATTGGGTCATTCATTGGGCATTAGTCCAGTTTGTGATATTGGTTGCTTCCTAGTACATTTTATTGGTTGAGCTATACAAAATTTTTTTAAGATCTGTATTTGTATTAAGGAGATTTCTCACTAATGAATGAAGGTGGTATAGTTCTGCTACATAATGCTAGCCACCATTTCACATCTTTCTAGGTCATCAGTATTATTATTTTTATTACTATTTCTGATAGATTAATTCAAGATAACGTATTGTGCCTTAGGTTCACGGGCCCCATTATAGATGCATTTCTGTTTACAAAAAAAAAGGAGTCTTTGTACAAAAATATATAACTCTTTTTTGTTATGGCAAAGAAATTGTGGGATGCCCATCATTTGAGAAATAACTAAAAAAGTTGTGGCATATGATTATGTTAGAAAGCTATGATACTGTGAGAAATAATAACCTATGGACTAATGGCTCATAATGACAAGTCTCCTCTAGTGTTAAAAAGTCCTTTATTGGGAGTCCAATTCAGCTACTAGCATGATTTCAGAAAAACCTGGCAAGACTTCCTTGAACTGATGCTAATCAAGTGATAAGAAACAGGGAGGGGATCATTGTACACAGTAATAGCAACGTCATGTAAGACTTAGCTCTTCTCAGAAATATGATGGCCTGAGACAATTCCAAAAGACTTAAGATGAAAAATGCTATTCCCAACCAGAGAAATATAATCGATATGTATATATATATAGTTAAATATTTTAAATGTCATATGATATTATATTTATGTATAATTATTTAAACAAAACACAAGCCCATAGATTCTGGCCCTCACAGTCCATCTATGATACATAATAATGGCTAGCATTTCTATGACACTTTAATAATGCTGGAGAAAGAAGTTCTCAGAGTTCTTTATATGTTATGTCAATTAATTCTGTGTAATTATAAGGCTGGACCACTCATCTCTAAAGTTTCATCTTCAAAGTCTCTGAAATTTACTGGCTCTTTGACATTGAGTGACTCATTTCTTTCTAGGTCTTCAGATCCCTATGATTAAAATGAAGGGAATAAATAAACTCTAGGTTCTTTTTTCATCTCTTAATTTCTATTTTTCTAAGATCCTTTTTATCACTGACATTCTATCTTCCAAGACTCTCTCAGCTCTGACACCCTGGGTTCTAAGGGCCCTTTTACCTTCCATATTCTCTGTTCTAAGGGTCCTCCTAGCTCTGACATCCTGGATTCTAGAGGCCCTTGTACCTTCCATATTCTCTGTTCTAAGGGCCCTCCCAGCTCTGACATCCTGGGTTCTAGGGGCCCTCCCAGCTCTGACATCCTGTGTTCCAAGGGCCCTCTCAGCTCTCACAGTCTAGTTCTAAGTCCCTACAAAAAAAACCCCAAGTTTGGTCACCAGATCCCATTTGACCATCTAGAAAACCCCAAGAGTTCTAGTGGATCAGAGCCTTTTCCCTTCACCCTCATTCTGTCTCCCAAGAAGCAAGCAGCCTCACCATCACTATTTCTTGGTCTCCTTTCCAGGCTCTGGCAATGAAGATGCTTCCTCTTGGCCTCCATACTGCCTCCCCTGCTAAGGTCCTTTCTGAGGGGAACCACCCCCATCTAAACAGCTCCATCCGTTTAGACATCCCTCTAACCAATAGCACATTCCTTAATTATAAGTTTTCAACCCGAAGCAGACCACAAAATCTCCTTGTAGACAATCTAATCTATTTTCCCTCCTTCTCCTGCCACCGGCCCCCTCTCACATCACCCCCAACACCAGAGCTGCTGGAGTTCCTGTTGTCTTCAGCCTTTGGTGGTGATGGTGGGAGGAGGGGGTAGAAACCCCCCTGGCGGGGTGCCAGGCTTAAAAGACCCTGATTTATTATCACTGAAACTAGCTGCAGATGTTGACAAAATCTGCTCACTGCTGCCAATTAAGGAGGTGAACACGGAGCTCACCCTTCTCGCTTGGACTCTTGGACACTCATATCTCATTGAAATGATTAAGTTCTGGCTAGGACTGGGGCATGGTCCTGGGTGCTAGAAAGATGAGGATGAAAAACGGCCCAGTCCCTGCCCTCAAGATGCTTATAGTCCCCAGGAAAGAATGATCTGAGAGCATGATTAACTTTAATATGAATTAGACAATAAGGGCAGTGGTCCGTGGTTTGGAGTGTCCTGCTGGATTTCTCTTAGCACTTGGTATGGACTGCTGCCCTAACTAATTCTTATCAAAGGCCCATCATATATGGATATGGCTCAGTGGATGGAGTGCAAGGTCTTCCCAAGTTCAAATCTGGACCCTATCTGTGAGACCTTGGGCAAGTTTCTGTTTGCCTCAGTTCCCCCATCAGTAAAATGAACTGGAGAAGAAATGGCAAATCTTTGCAGTATCTTTGCCAAAAAAAACCCTAAATGGGACCACAAAGAGTCAGATGTGACTGAAAATGAATGAATAGCAACAACAACGTATATGTATGTGTGTTATATGTGTATTTGTATATGAAGATGTATATGTAGTTTATATTTATATTTATTTATATATACTTACAGATTTAAATAAAATATTATATATTTTTATATTTTATATTTTATATTTATATATACTTATGTATATGTGAGTTTTATTGTTCAGTTGTTTTTCAATCATATTTGTCTCTTTGTGACCCCATTTAGGATATTCACCTGAATGGTTTGTCATTTCATTCTCCAGCTCGTTTTTATACATGAGAAAAGGAAGACAAATAGGGTTAAATGACTTGCCCAGGATCACACATTTAGTATCTAAAGTAGTATTCGAATTCAGCTCTTCCTGACTCTATACCTGGTGTTCTATTTACTGTAACATCCAGTGCTGTTTTCTACCATTCTTTAATTATCATTCTCAGTCACTTCATGCCAGTTATTGACAAAAAATTTATTAATTCTTGGATCCCTCCTAATCACATAGACATAGGCTATGTCTGTATGACCAAAGAAATTGGATCCTAATGCCTCCATCATAATTGCTGTCCCTTCTACCCCACCACGGATAAGTTTAATAGTTTAACTGTTTCTTAAAATAATGGCGGTGGGGAGGGGGGATTTTCATGTCGTCTTTGAAAAACAAGGTTTGTATTTTTGCCTGAATTCCCTTGGGGGTTCCTTGTGTATGTCCGTCTGTCCTTCGCTGACTTCTTCCCATTACGAAGGCTTAATCCTCATATGGAGAATTCTAACAGCCTAAAAAGAGGCCAGAGGACGGGGGACCAGCCCAACCGTGGCTTATCTTGAAAGCAATCTGTCGTCGGGCTTTTACAAACAGAGGGATGAAATCTGATAACTTGGTTTGACTGAAAACTTAAGAGAGACATAAAAGACTTTTTTATTTTCTCTTTTAAGATTGAGGGTGGATTTGGTTATGAAAATCTGGTGTGACATTTCCATAAATGTACAAAAGGATTTGGCTGACAAAGCTGTCCATAAAGTTTTGCAGCTACTGTAGGAGAGTTTCCAAGGCAGGTTGTAGGTGCAATTCCAATGTGGTAAGACAAAGCATACTTGGTCCAACACAAATTTCTGGTCTTTGTTGTGACCTATACCATTCCCAAAGTGGCTATTTTGATAAAGAAGATTTTCCCTCCAGTCAGAGATGAATGTTTTGCAGTCCATTAGATATTAAATTGGGGTTGGGGGAGACGAAGAGAGAATGATGGGCTTCTAAATCTAGAGGAAGAGGAGGATTCAGAAGGAATAGAAGTATACCTGGAGAGTATACATGACACACAGCCAATAAGACACTGAGTCAGGATAAATTGTCTAATCTTGACTTCAAGTTAAGTGAGCAGCCTCTTCAGCCTTCAGTGATCTGTCCAAGGTCTCCCAGGCAGGAAGGAAGTCATAGAACTGAAGCCAGATAAGTGATTGGGAGTCCATTAAGGAT
>NC_133619.1:631572208-631643577 GCF_048593235.1 Sminthopsis crassicaudata | reverse complement strand
CTCTCTCTCCTCGTCTCTCTCTCTCTCTCTCTCTCTCTCTCTCTCTCTGTCTCTCTCTCTGTCTCTCTCTGTCTCTCTCTCTCTCTCTCTTCTCTCTCTCTCTCTCTCTCTCTCTCTCTCTCTCTCTTCTCTCTCTCTCTCTCTGTCTCTTCTCTCTCCTCTCCCTCTCTCTCTCTCTCTCCCCTCTCTCTCTCTTCTCTCATTCTCTCTCCTCTTCTAATCCAATTTAAATTATAGTATATGATGATGCAAGGCAAAGGTGGGGATGGTGAGACAAGGCAGGTTATGCTTGACTATACACAGTCTTTGGTCTTGATCTTTACTTAAACATTCTGGGGTCCAGGATTTGGATGTAGAGTGGAGACTAATGCAGATAATACAACTAAAAGGGTCCAGCATGGTTATATGTTCCATTCTGTTTAGTGGGAAGAACATTAGACTAAATAAAGTTCGGAGAGCTTCAGCTTTCTATTCCAGTTTCTACTATTTATTTTATAAACTTATCGCCTTCCTTAATCCCTTTCATTCTTCTCTTCCCTACACTGTAAACCTCAGTCTACCTATCTATAAAATGTAGCAGTACTATTAAATGATCTCTAAGATCTTTTCCAAAATCATTTGTGTTCTCAATTTCTTTAAAGAGGGGATCCATGATAGGCCTTTGTAACCAACGTGGATCAGACTTATTCCCCTTGCCCAGTTCCATGGCAAGGCTGACCACTTCAGAGCTTGTGTGTCTGGCCAACAGAGTCACCAGTGTTTCCACTGCAGCAGGATCAACTTTGGACACTATGTCCCTCACATGGCCACTTGTCAAAATCAATTCTAGAAAAATCTGTCAAGGTGAAAAGTCTCAAGAAAAAGATGACACTCCCCTAAAAGATATGAACAGGCAATTTTCAAAAAAAGGAAAATCATATTTAATATTTTGAGGAAAAAGTGCACTCTTGCTAATAAACAAACTGATAAAAACTAGAATGGCTATTAGTTACTACCCCAAAGAGGTCAAATTAAGAAAAAAAAGGAATTACAGGAAATGAATCTCACTCCTGAAAAAGTTGCTGAGAAATAGATGCACTCATTCATTGTAGGTAGAATTGCAAATTATAATCTTTTTGGAACGCAATTTGGCAATCCTCAATAAAAAGCATAAATTCATTCCTTTTTACTCAATAATAGGGCAGCTGAGTGATACAGTGGATAAAATGCTGTCCTGAAGTAAAAAAGGCTCATCTTGCTGAATTCAAATCCAGCCTCAGACACTTATTTGCTGTGTGTGCTCAGACAAATCACTTAACTCTGTCCCAGTTTCCTCATCTTTAAAATGAACTAGAGAAGGAAATGACAAATCACTCCAGTATCTTTGTCAAGAAAACTCCAAATGTGGTCACACAGAATCTGACATGACTGAAATGACTAAAACAACAAAATACAGTAATTCCACTATTGGGAATTTCCCCCCTATAAGGGTTATGGGAAACAAAACTACAAAAAGAAAAAAAATTAATTGTCATCCAAATGTATTTACAGGTATAGCATTTATTATTAAAAACAAACAAAAAGCATTGAGCAACCTAAATGTCCACCAACAGGAATATGGTTAAATGGCAGCATATTTATATGATGGATAGAGTGCATAAAGAACTAGGTTTGGAATGAGGAAGATTTATCTTCATGAGTTCAAATCCAGCCTCAGACACTTACTAGCTGCGTGACTCTGGGTAAATCACTAATCCTGATTACCTCCATTTCTTCAGTTGTGAAACAGGCTGAATCCAGAAGAAAACCCTCCAGTGTCTCAGCCAAGAAAACCACAAATGGGGTTATGATGAGTCAGATCCAACTGAAAACAACTGAACAATATAAAACAATTAAGACTAACAAGCATGAAGAATGATAAGAAATCTATAAATAGCTTTATAAATTAATGCCAAATGGAAAAAACAAAAACCTAAAAGGAGAGAATATTCACTAAATACAACTTCATTGAAGGCAAAGGAATGGGAATGACCAGACAGAATAACTGAATGGAAATTCCAGGAATGAATTGGAAAAGCTGCTTTATCTAATTATAACTAAAATGGCTTTATTGATATTTACCAAAAAAAACTACTAGAGATAGCTGTAGATAGAGGAGGGGAGATTCAGGATTAAATCCTCTCTTGGACACATGTTAGCTCTGTGACTTTAGGTAAATTAATATGAACTCTTAGTTATCAACTTTAAATACTACTCAGGAAGGGATTTTCACCTGGTTCTTTCCTGGCAGTTCTTTTCACAGTTGAAATCTCAAATTTGCCTTCCCTCTCCCAAAAAGTTACAGAAAAAAAAGAGCAATGTCTGTCCCAATAGGAGCTTGGTGAAAGTCTTGGCTGGGCCCTGGTGATTGTGAGCATTTGACAATGGTTTCTTTTCCTTCCTCAATAGGGAAAGAGTTTGGACATGTGGAACTAGGAAACACAAATTTCGTTAACAAAGTAGAAAGAAACCTTGATTTGGAATGAAGATGGAGGCAGCTGGAGGCACCTGGGAGTCAGAAATCCCTGAGTTAGTTTTCTGTGTCAGACACTTAATAGCTGTGGGATCCTGAGCAAGTCACTGAATCTCTGTGTGACTCAATTTCTTTATTTTGTAAAACAGAGATAATAACATCCGCCTCTCAGGGTTATTGTGAGGATCATGAGATACTAATTGCAAAGAACTTAGCGCAGGGCCTGGCACATAGTAGGTGCTATATAACTGCTTATTCTCCTCCTCATTTGAGTTTTTCCTCATGTGATCACGAGCAATGATTGGATAAGTAATTACTTTTCAACAGGTGTATGTTTTTACTTTTTGTAGTTGATTAAAAGGGTTATCTTCATCCTCTGTAGGTGCAATGATAACTTCCTCATTCCAACCCTAGGAGCAGACAGAATAATAAGAATGACATACACCTTATCCTGGTCCCACATGAATTTGACCTTTTCTTTATATTTTGAAAACTTTTTGCTCTGGGAGATTGTGACATTCAAAAGGCTGTCCTTAATTTTTTTGTGGATGAGGGTCATGGATCATTGGGTCATTCATTGGGCATTAGTCCAGTTTGTGATATTGGTTGCTTCCTAGTACATTTTATTGGTTGAGCTATACAAAATTTTTTTAAGATCTGTATTTGTATTAAGGAGATTTCTCACTAATGAATGAAGGTGGTATAGTTATGCTACATAATGCTAGCCACCATTTCACATCTTTCTAGGTCATCAGTATTATTATTTTTATTACTATTTCTGATAGATTAATTCAAGATAACGTATTGTGCCTTAGGTTCACGGGCCCCATTATAGATGCATTTCTGTTTACAAAAAAAAGGAGTCTTTGTACAAAAATATATAACTCTTTTTTGTTATGGCAAAGAAATTGTGGGATGCCCATCATTTGAGAAATAACTAAAAAAGTTGTGGCATATGATTATGTTAGAAAGCTATGATACTGTGAGAAATAATAACCTATGGACTAATGGCTCATAATGACAAGTCTCCTCTAGTGTTAAAAAGTCCTTTATTGGGAGTCCAATTCAGCTACTAGCATGATTTCAGAAAAACCTGGCAAGACTTCCTTGAACTGATGCTAATCAAGTGATAAGAAACAGGGAGGGGATCATTGTACACAGTAATAGCAACGTCATGTAAGACTTAGCTCTTCTCAGAAATATGATGGCCTGAGACAATTCCAAAAGACTTAAGATGAAAAATGCTATTCCCAACCAGAGAAATATAATCGGTATGTATATATATATATATAAGTTAAATATTTTAAATGTCGTATGATATTATATTTATGTATAATTATTTAAACAAAACACAAGCCCATAGATTCTGGCCCTCACAATCCATCTATGATACATAATAATGGCTAGCATTTCTATGACACTTTAATAATGCTGGAGAAAGAAGTTCTCAGAGTTCTTTATATGTTATGTCAATTAATTCTGTGTAATTATAAGGCTGGACCACTCATCTCTAAAGTTTCATCTTCAAAGTCTCTGAAATTTACTGGCTCTTTGACATTGAGTGACTCATTTCTTTCTAGGTCTTCAGATCCCTATGATTAAAATGAAGGGAATAAATAAACTCTAGGTTCTTTTTTCATCTCTTAATTTCTATTTTTCTAAGATCCTTTTTATCACTGACATTCTATCTTCCAAGACTCTCTCAGCTCTGACACCCTGGGTTCTAAGGGCCCTTTTACCTTCCATATTCTCTGTTCTAAGGGCCCTCCTAGCTCTGACATCCTGGATTCTAGAGGCCCTTGTACCTTCCATATTCTCTGTTCTAAGGGCCCTCCCAGCTCTGACATCCTGGGTTCTAGGGGCCCTCCCAGCTCTGACATCCTGTGTTCCAAGGGCCCTCTCAGCTCTCACAGTCTAGTTCTAAGTCCCTACAAAAAAAACCCCAAGTTTGGTCACCAGATCCCATTTGACCATCTAGAAAACCCCAAGAGTTCTAGTGGATCAGAGCCTTTTCCCTTCACCCTCATTCTGTCTCCCAAGAAGCAAGCAGCCTCACCATCACTATTTCTTGGTCTCCTTTCCAGGCTCTGGCAATGAAGATGCTTCCTCTTGGCCTCCATACTGCCTCCCCTGCTAAGGTCCTTTCTGAGGGGAACCACCCCCATCTAAACAGCTCCATCCGTTTAGACATCCCTCTAACCAATAGCACATTCCTTAATTATAAGTTTTCAACCCGAAGCAGACCACAAAATCTCCTTGTAGACAATCTAATCTATTTTCCCTCCTTCTCCTGCCACCGGCCCCCTCTCACATCACCCCCAACACCAGAGCTGCTGGAGTTCCTGTTGTCTTCAGCCTTTGGTGGTGATGGTGGGAGGAGGGGGTAGAAACCCCCCTGGCGGGGTGCCAGGCTTAAAAGACCCTGATTTATTATCACTGAAACTAGCTGCAGATGTTGACAAAATCTGCTCACTGCTGCCAATTAAGGAGGTGAACACGGAGCTCACCCTTCTCGCTTGGACTCTTGGACACTCATATCTCATTGAAATGATTAAGTTCTGGCTAGGACTGGGGCATGGTCCTGGGTGCTAGAAGGATGAGGATGAAAAACGGCCCAGTCCCTGCCCTCAAGATGCTTATAGTCCCCAGGAAAGAATGATCTGAGAGCATGATTAACTTTAATATGAATTAGACAATAAGGGCAGTGGTCCGTGGTTTGGAGTGTCCTGCTGGATTTCTCTTAGCACTTGGTATGGACTGCTGCCCTAACTAATTCTTATCAAAGGCCCATCATATATGGATATGGCTCAGTGGATGGAGTGCAAGGTCTTCCCAAGTTCAAATCTGGACCCTATCTGTGAGACCTTGGGCAAGTTTCTGTTTGCCTCAGTTCCCCCATCAGTAAAATGAACTGGAGAAGAAATGGCAAATCTTTGCAGTATCTTTGCCAAAAAAAACCCTAAATGGGACCACAAAGAGTCAGATGTGACTGAAAATGAATGAATAGCAACAACAACGTATATGTATGTGTGTTATATGTGTATTTGTATATGAAGATGTATATGTAGTTTATATTTATATTTATTTATATATACTTACAGATTTAAATAAAATATTATATATTTTTATATTTTATATTTCTATTTATATATACTTATGTATATGTGAGTTTTATTGTTCAGTTGTTTTTCAATCATATTTGTCTCTTTGTGACCCCATTTAGGATATTCACCTGAATGGTTTGTCATTTCATTCTCCAGCTCGTTTTTATACATGAGAAAAGGAAGACAAATAGGGTTAAATGACTTGCCCAGGATCACACATTTAGTATCTAAAGTAGTATTCGAATTCAGCTCTTCCTGACTCTGTACCTAGTGTTCTATTTACTGTAACATCCAGTGCTGTTTTCTACCATTCTTTAATTATCATTCTCAGTCACTTCATGCCAGTTATTGACAAAAAATTTATTAATTCTTGGATCCCTCCTAATCACATAGACATAGGCTATGTCTGTATGACCAAAGAAATTGGATCCTAATGCCTCCATCATAATTGCTGTCCCTTCTACCCCACCACGGATAAGTTTAATAGTTTAACTGTTTCTTAAAATAATGGCGGTGGGGAGGGGGGATTTTCATGTCGTCTTTGAAAAACAAGGTTTGTATTTTTGCCTGAATTCCTTTGGGGGTTCCTTGTGTATGTCCGTCTGTCCTTCGCTGACTTCTTCCCATTACGAAGGCTTAATCCTCATATGGAGAATTCTAACAGCCTAAAAAGAGGCCAGAGGACGGGGGACCAGCCCAACCGTGGCTTATCTTGAAAGCAATCTGTCGTCGGGCTTTTACAAACAGAGGGATGAAATCTGATAACTTGGTTTGACTGAAAACTTAAGAGAGACATAAAAGACTTTTTTATTTTCTCTTTTAAGATTGAGGGTGGATTTGGTTATGAAAATCTGGTGTGACATTTCCATAAATGTACAAAAGGATTTGGCTGACAAAGCTGTCCATAAAGTTTTGCAGCTACTGTAGGAGAGTTTCCAAGGCAGGTTGTAGGTGCAATTCCAATGTGGTAAGACAAAGCATACTTGGTCCAACACAAGTTTCTGGTCTTTGTTGTGACCTATACCATTCCCAAAGTGGCTATTTTGATAAAGAAGATTTTCCCTCCAGTCAGAGATGAATGTTTTGCAGTCCATTGGATTTTAAATTGGGGTTGGGGGAGACGAAGAGAGAATGATGGGCTTCTAAATCTAGAGGAAGAGGAGGATTCAGAAGGAATAGAAGTATATCTGGAGAGTATACATGACACACAGCCAATAAGACACTGAGTCAGGATAAATTGTCTAATCTTGACTTCAAGTTAAGTGAGCAGCCTCTTCAGCCTTCAGTGATCTGTCCAAGGTCTCCCAGGCAGGAAGGAAGTCATAGAACTGAAGCCAGATAAGTGATTGGGAGTCCATTAAGGATCCCTAAAATTGACATTTTCTTTTCCACAAAGACCAGATATCTTGGGCAGACATGACTGAGACCTTCACCTAGAATCCTTCATTTCATTCAGGACTCAAAACTCTACATCTCTGATTCAGGTAAGAAGTTACATTCATGGACTGGCCATATCTGATTTCAATCTCAACCTAAGAGGCAAATATATGGGCTTTCAAACACTCAGTCTTACCAGGAGAATTCCCTCTCATCCAAAATTCTTCCCTGAGAAAGGATAAATATTGCTTTTTCTCGAGAGGAACAGCTCTCAACTGATAAGCATCTCAAGAAGAAATGGGTTTTTGATTTCGTGTACTCTTTTCTAGGTCCCAGACTCTTAATAATTAGTTGATGAGTTAGTTTTGACTTTGCCATTTCAAACTCACAAGGTTGCTCATTTAGCTGGGGATAGGGTTAATGCATTTAATATATGCCAGAATCCTATATTGGACTACATTATTGTTTTATCTGAGAATATAAGAAAAGAAGAGATCAAGGAGAACCAGGAGATAGTTCGAACAGATTAAAAACAAGCTGCCTGGTTGGAGGAGGAAAGGGGAGAGGGAAGGCAGGAAGGAGAAAGGGATTTTGTTTTTGTTTTTTGCTTTTCACAAAAAACAAAATAAAACAAAACAAAACAAAAAAAGATTATTTCTAAACAGAGGGTGGGAAGGCGGGAATCCAAAACCATAATGAGAAACCTCAGGGTGTTGAGTGACCTGTCGCAACTCTGATGGTTAATTGCGTTACTCGATATCCTAGGACCCTCCAAGGCCTTGTCTACACTGTGCCAAAACAATGAGGGGAAAAGTGAAACAATCCTTTCCAACCCAGTTGTTTTGCATATACAGCACCCAAGACTGTGTTGGGCTGATTTCCCTTTGAATTGTCTGAGTCTCTGTTTATACATATTTGGATATTTGGGAGGTGGGGTGAAGTAGGGGAAAGTGAATTTGACCAAGCCTTTAGTAGATATTTTGGATGGTTTCAACAACCAGTTATTTTCCAAATGAACTCGTTGAATTTTAATCTAACAGACTTTCTCCCACCCTTCCCCCAAACCCAAACAGTCCATGTTTGTTCCACAGAATTTCAGAGTTGCAAGAGACCTAGGGGACCATCTAATCCAATACATACTTAAAAAAAAAAAAAAAAACAACTTTCTCTATGATGTCTGGACAAGTGGCCATCTGGCCTCTTCTTGAAGTCCTCCAGGGAACTCAGCCTCCAGAGGCAATTTATTTTACTCTGGGCATAATTAGGATTATATTGTTTTCTTGTATCCAGTCTTCTCCTCTCTTCAATAGAATGTGAACTCCCTGAGGGGCAGGGGCTAGTGATAGACATATATATATATATATATATATATATATATATATATACATATAAAATATTATATATATATACGCACACATATAAAATATTATATATATACGCACACACATAAAATATTATATATATATATATACATACATACATAGAATTAAGTAAAAAGAAAGTTAAACACAAGGATTAAACACAAAGTAGTTTGGGAGGAAGAGAATGAATATTTGGTAGAATTGGAAAAGGCTTCCTGAAGAGGATGTCATGTGTCTCAAAAGAAGAGTCAGGAGTCTGTGAGATGGGATGAAAAGGGAAGAGATTTTAGGCAAGGAAGATCTACAAAGTATAGGGAGAGGAGACAGTCACATTTCAATCAGTCCATCAATATTAAGTCCCTTCTATGTTCCAGAAATTCTGCTAAGCCCTAGAGATTCAAAAGAAGGGAAAAGAAGCCTCTGTCCTCAAGGAACTTAGAATCTAATTTTTTACTATCATCTTATTAGCTATGTGGTCCCAAGCTCTATTTCATTTCAGTCTCAGTTTCTTCATCTATAAAAACACTCACCTCATAGGATTGTTGAGAGAATCAAATGTGACAACATATATAAAACATTTTGGCAAACTTAAAGCATCCTACAAATGCTAGCTATTATTAAATAAAATTTATGTATCTTTTCTTCCCCCTCTTTCCCAACAAAGACAACAATAACAGGCCACTAGAATTTGGCTTCTTGAGGAGTTCTTGAGGGGAAGGGAGAGTTTGACAAAATTTTGCATTTGTATCCTCAGTAGCTGTCATACAGTAGGTGCTTAATAAAACCAAAAGGTGGTTAATTGAACAGTTGAAAGATTACTTGATCCATTGAAGCAATTCAATTCGCCAGTTAGACAAGAATCCAAAGGAGTTCCAGATGGTCACAGCCATCCTCATGGAGTCACTCTTTCAGAAAGTCAAGACCTCTTGGTCAGCTGGAGAGATCAGACAGCACAATGGCAACTTACTGGCCAGGCCCAGCAGGCCACTGGCTTTAATTGAGACCTTTCACTGCTGATATAATTTTCATACCTTTGTGGGGAGAGCCTGGGTGAAGGAGATTTAATGGATTAGCTAAAATGATGAGAGAGAGAGAGAGAGAGAGAGAGAGAGAGAGAGAGATCTGATTTATAACCTGCAATTTTTGTTGTTGTTGCTGACTGCAGCATTTTTTTCTTCTTCCCTCACCTAAGCTTGGTGTTTTAAAGTCCATAAGTGGCTATGTTGTTTCCCTGGCTTTGCCCCAGGTCTCATCCAATGACCCTCTGCCCAAAGGCCCCACCAGACCTTTAAAACAGGAAGTTTAATTTTATGGTATTAAAAAAGAGAAAGCGGGTACTTAATTATCTGGCTGTGAAACAGCCCTACTCTTTCTTAATTTTAGGAGCTAATAAAAGGCTTTTCCTGGAGTTAACCATTTCTGGTCCAAGGGCTGCCACCATTCAACCAATTTGAATAGAATAGTTTATGAGCTGTTATATATTGAACTGCAGTTTTAAAGCAGCTCTATGACATATTTCTCTCAAGATTTATTAGCATTTTTTATTTAAAACAATATTTTAAATGGAAGAGAAAAAGTAATCATAGGTACAATTAAAATATTCAAATATATTATGCATGTGTATACACACATATATCGTATATATATATATATATATATATATATATATATATATACATATGTACATATATATATGTCTATATCTCATATGCCAAACTTTCTTTTATTTAGGATTCTTTCCATCCACCCACCCCCCACCCCCATCCTAGTGTTGTTTCCCACTGTTCCTATTAAAAAAAAACACCCCACACCTGCATCATTAATTCAAGATGTCGTCCAACGTGACTCAAACCTCAGTATCGATTTCAAGGCCATTTGCCACTTAAATTGCCTTATGAAAACAGAATAGTGAACTCGGCCTATATAAGACCTACCTTTATTTTTCCACATAAAGTATTCTTCCTTCTCCTTTAGAGTTCCATATTTTAATTGGGAGACTTTTTCTGTTCCCTCTGGGGTTCCAGGCCCTGAGTCTCTGGACTCCCATGATGTCAAACAATCAATAAAAGGAATTGATTTCAGAACCAAGTCCTTTTCCCAGATACCTTCTACCACCGAAGGCTGGGTCAGTCGCTGAGATCGGTAGGAATAAGGTGAAGCCCAGGTCTTTTCACTTTGCAGTGCCATCATAGTGCCCAACACATAGTAAGGACTTTACAAAATGACCGCTGAGAACCCAGTATTGAAGACGGTTGTTTTTTTTTTTATCCATTCTTTTCATAGGGACATAGAACCAGAGCTGTAAATGACGATCAAAGCTGTCTAACTGAACCCCTTTATTTTACAAATGAAAACAGTGAAACACAAAGAAATAATTTTTTAAAATTGATTTTATTATTATTGGCAGGGAGTGAGGGAGGCAATTAGGGTTCAGTGACTTGCCCAAGATCACACAACTATCAAGGGTCAAGAGTCTGAGTCCAAATTTGAACTCAAATCCTCCGTCTCTAGGACTGGTGTTCCAACTATTTTGTCACCTGGCCACCCCCAAAGAAGTGATTTTCATTAACATTTTTGTATTATGTTTCTTTTTATTTTGAAAGGGAAAATTATTTTGTGAAATGGAACACTGATAATTCTCTTTTAGGAAGCTGAATTTACCTTGAAGAAAAATTAGATAAAGGCAAATTTACATTTGGTAATTTTGGTATTCATAAAAACACAAAGAATTGAAATGATTTGCAGATGCAGGCAGAGTGTCAGAGCCAGGAGGATTTATTTGAACCCAAGTCTTTTTATTTCCAAGACCAATCTTAACTACATTAAACTACTACTATAGTTACTATTTTTTCCCTTCCTCTTTTCCTTCCCTCCAGCTCCTTTTTTTCCTTCCCCTTCTCCCCCTTCTAGCCCTTCTACTCTTCCCTCTCCTCCTCCCCCTTCCCTTCCTTTCCATTCCCCTTCCCTTCCTTTTCCCTCTCTTCTCCTTCTTCCCCTTAATTTAATTAAAGTCAGATAAATGGTCAAAGGATATGAACAGGCAATTTTCAGATAAAGAAATTAAAATCATTTCTAGTCATATGAATAAATACTTTAAATCACTATTGATCAGAGAAATGCAAGTTAAGACAACTCTGAAATACCACTACACATCTCTCAGTTTGGCTAAAATGACAGGAAAAAGTAATGATAAATGTTGGAGGGGATGTGGGGAAAACTGAGACACTGATACATTGTTGGTGGAGTTGTGAACTGATCCAACCATTCGGGAGAGCAATCTGGAACTATATCCAAAGGGCTATCAAAATGTGCCTTCCCTTTGATCCAGTAATGTCTCTATTGGGTCTGTACCTCAAAGAGGTCATAAAAAAGAGAAAAAGACCCACATGTGCAAAAATGTTTGTAAAAGCCTTTTCTGTGATGGCAAAGAATTGGAAAATGAGTAAATGTCCATCAATTGAGGAATGGCTAAGTTGTGATATATGATTATAATAGAATATTATTGTTCTATAAGAAATGATCAGCAGGATAATTTCAGAAAAGTCTGAAGAGATTTACATAAACTGATGCTGAATAAAATGAGTAGAACTCAGAGAACATTATACACAACAGCAACAAGGTTATGTGGTGATCAATTCTGACTGATGTGGCTCTTTTCAACAATGACATGATTCAGACCAGTTCCCATGGTCTTGTGATGGAGAAAGCCATCTGCACCCAGAGAAAGGGTTGTGGGTACTGAATGTGGATCACAACATAATCTTTTCACTCTTTTTGTTGTTTGCTTGCATTTTTTTTCTTTCTCATTTTTTACCCTTTTTGATCTGATTTTTCTGGTGCAGCAAGATAATTGGGGAAATATGTATAGAAGAATTGCACATGTTTAACCTATATTGGATCACTTGCCATCTAGGGGAAGGGGTGGAGGGAAGGAAGGGATAAAAAGTTTGGAACACAAGGTTTTTCAAGGATCAATGTTGAAAATTATCTTCGCATGTTTTAGAAAATAAAAAGCTTTTAAAAATTTAACTAAAACCAATCCCTTAAGCATTTATTGCATGCCTACTATTCACTAGCATTGTGCCAGATAGGAGACAAAAAGCATCAAATATAAATAAGTAGGAATTGCAACCTTGTAAAATTGCAAGTCTAAATTAAAAAGCAGGGTCAGGGAGAGAGTGTCATAGTGTAATGGAAATAAGACTGCATATGGAAGCAAAGTACCTAGGTTCATATTCCATCTCAGCTTCTTACTATCTGTGTGATCTTAAACAAATCACTTAACCTCTCTAAAACATGGTTCATTCTCTATCAAATTAAATGTTGCATTATGTGATCTCCAAGGTGTCTTGCAGTTTTCCCATGATATATTGCTAGATATGCTCTTTTATAATTGCTACAAGGGGATATAGCACTCAGTGTAGTTGAGTTGCTGTTCAGTTGTATCTGACCTTTGTGACCCAGAAAGAGAAAAAGAGGGAGAGAGAGGGAAGAAAAGAGGAGAGAGAGGGAGGTATGGAAGGAAGAGAGAAAGGGGGAGAAAGAGAGAAAGAAAGAAAGAGAGAAAGAAAGAAAGAAAAAGAGAAAGAAAGAAAGAAAGAAAGAAAGAAAGAAAGAAAGAAGAAGAAAAGAAAGAAAGAAAGAAAGAAAAGAAAGAAAGAAAGAAAGAAAGAAAGAAAGAAAGAAAGAAGGAAGGAAGGAAGGAAGGAAGGAAGGAAGGAAGGAAGGAAGGAAGGAAAGGAAGGAAGGAAGGAAGGAAGGAAAAAAAAGAAGAAGGAAGGAAGGAAGGAAGGAAGGAAGGAAGGAAGGGAGGGAAAGAAAGAAGGAAGGAAGGAAGGAAGGAAGGGAGGGAGGGAAAGAAAGAAAGAAAGAAAAAGAAAAAGAAGGCTAAAAAAGAAATTGGGGGCTTAGAAAATATGTAGATATATACATATATATATATGGATAGATAGATAAAAAGATAGAAAGGGAGAGATTAAAAAGATGAATACTCACTGGAAAATGACAGAAAACATATCTAATTATTTATACATATATGCAGATAGCCAGATAGTCATTAGAAAGTGACAGCTAAAGATACATACATATATATATGATATATATATATATGTATGTGTGTATATATAGATATATACACACACACATTTATCCTGAATAAATATATGTATGTATGCTGTATAAATATTTTTCTTTATATCTGTGGCTGTCACTTTCCAATGACTCCTTTCTCACAATGGAAACTTCCCTGTAACAAAGAAAAGTTAAATCACAAATGATGATGTATTATTGCTCGTGGCACACCTATATTCCCTCACTTCTTTTCTAAAAGGAGGGATTCTTCACCATCAGTTCTCTGAAGTCATAACCGATCTTGGCTTTGATGTCTTCCAGGGTGTTCCTCCCAAATGTTAATGTTATTACAATCATCACACTTTTTTTTCTGAGCTAGCACCAAATATAGTGACTGGAGCACAGTAGGGACTTAATAAACACTTGTTGAATTATCAGTGACTATATTGCTCACTTTACTCAGCACTATTCCCTACAGATCCTCCTACATTAATCTAAATTCCTCCCATTTGTCCTTTCTTAGTACATAATTATATTCCATTAGACTTTCATCACAGTTATTCAGCTCTCCCCTGTTTAAGGGGCACCCACTTTATTCTCTTGTTACCACACATTAAAACAAAATTTTAAAAAGTCCTCTGCTATGACAAATTTTGTGTGAATAAGATCTTCCCTCTGACCTCGACTTGGGGTTCCAGCAGCGGGATTCCCCGGATCAAAGGGGAGCTGGAAGTTGATGCTCCCCATGCATTCACATCATGGGAAAGAGCTTCACTCTCACCTGTAAGCTGCACGGTTTCCCACATGACACTCCCTTTTTACCATGACTTGAGCGACCCCCCTCTTCTTCTCTGGATCCCGGGGGGGGCCCATGAACAGCTCACATCCTGTTGGGAGGGGGGAAGAAGGGCAGACAAGAAGCCTGGTGCCAATCACAGCCCAAAGACACCCGTAATTTCTCATGATCATGGGACTCTTTAGGAGGAAATTATCATTTGTTTGTGCAAGGGATGCCCGGGTGAGCATCTGTTTAATCTAAGCTGTCACTTAGCAATTGGGGCTGCGTCCGCCCGGGCACACTGAGCTGGGTATCTCTAACTGCCGCCCAATTAAAAAGGGAATCATCACCCTCAATTACAGGAATCAATTCTCGGAGAAGGCGCCCTTCACAGCTGTGTTTCTACTATTTAGCTTGTGTGGTTAGTTAATTTGCAGGCATTAAGGGACTGGGGCAAATATCAATATTATGAGCCGTATGGACGGCGTGATCTATCAGCAGATCTTTACAAGGTTTTCACAGGCCGGGGCTGGGATACTCCATCGGGTGGAGGCCCAGCCTCTACATGGAGGGATGCTGGGTCAAGGTGGGAAACGGTCACGGGGGCATCCTTAGGAGAGGGGCCAGTTCCATGAAAATAGTTCTAGGATCAGGACTAGGCCGTTTGGCTGAAGGGGAAGCTTGAGTTTGGCCAAAGAGAACAGAGTGGGTCTTGGGTGGTCCTTTTTCTTAATATAAATTAAAAGGGAGCCACACACAAGAATGTTTTCCCTTTAAGGAGAGGATCTGGGTTCCAAAAGCACTTTGGGGGCTTAGCAAACTGTCTGACCAGGATGAGCCAGTTTATGTCCCTGAGTCAGTTTCCACATTTTTAAAAAGGACATCTTGGTGGTTTGGGGAATAGAGCACTGAGCCTGGAGTCAGGAAGACAGATCTCTTAACTTGAAATCTGAACCCTGAGGGACACCAGGCTCTGGGGAAGTCACTTTACTCTGTTTGCCTCAGTTTCTTCATCTGTTAAATAAGCTGGAGAAGGAAAAAGCAAACCACTTCAGTATCTTCACCCAAATGGAACTGTGAGGAGTCGGAGTCTACTGGAAAAGAACTAAACAATGAGAAAACTAGATGATTCCTGAGATTCTATCCATTTCTTCGCCTATGATTCTATGATTCTTTAGTGATCTGAATTCAGGATGTGTATGACTTCACATCCTTACGCCCTTCTGGGCTTTCTTTACAGAGTTGGTACAGGGACAGGATGCATTGTAGATACAGGAGCTAATTTTCCAGGAGGGATGTACTTTATTCTTTTCATGGATCCAGCCACACTGGTTGACTTTCTCCTCCCTGGATTCATTGTTCCTTCTCCCACTTCCAAGCTTTGGTCATCTCCCATGCTTGGAATGTTCTTCCTCCTCACTTCTGCCTGTTGTAACTTTTAATTTCCTTCAAAACTTAAGGTTGAGAGCCCATATCACTCATCTCAGTTGTTCATGTGCAATTTCCTTTGTTTTTACTTTTGTTTTTGGTTACCTCTGAGCAGGAAAGGAAGCTTCTTGGAGTCGTGGGATCTGTTCATCTGTGTGGGTACCTTAATTCCATCGGAAGTTTGGATATCAGAGACTCTTTTCATTTGGTCTCCAAATACAGGACCTATTGCTCAGCTGTTTTTCAGTCCTATCCAACTCTTTCTGACCCCATTTGTGTTTTTCTTGATAGAGATACTGGAGTGATTGGCCATTTCCTTCTCCAGCTCATTTTACAGATGAGGAAACTGAGGCAGACACGGTAGTGGGATGCATTGTTGGTGGAGTTGTGAACCGATCCAACCATTCTGGAGAGCAATTTGGAACTATGCCCAAAGGGCATACCCTTTGATCTAGCAGTGTTATTACTGGGCTTATATTCCAAAGAGATCTTAAAGAAGGGAAAGGGACCTACATGTGCAAAAATGTTTGTGGCAGTCCTTTTTATGGTGGCTAGAAACTGGAAACTGAGTGGATGCCCATCAATTGGAGAAAGGTGAATAAATTATGGTATAAGAATGTTATGTAATATTACTGTTCTATAAGAAATGATCAGCAGGATGATTTCAGAGAGGCCTGGAGAGACTGACAGGAACGGATGCTGAGTAAAGTAAGCAGAATCAGGAGATCATTGTACATAGCAATAATATCATATGATGGTCCATTCTGATGGATGTAACTCTCGACAATGAGATGATTCAGATCAGTTCCAATGGACTTGTGATGAAGAGAGCCATCAGCACCCAGAGAGAGGATTGTGGGAATTGAATATGGACCACAACACAGAATTTTCAGAACTCTTTTTGTTGTGGTTTGCTTGCATTTTGTTTTCTTTCTCATTTTTTCCCTTTTTTGATCTGATTTTTCTTGTGCAGCATGGGAGAAATATGTATAGATGAATTCCACATGTTTAACATATATTGGATTACTTGCCAACTGAAGGAGAGGGGGAAGGGAGGGAAAAAAATTAGAATACAGGATTTTGTAGAGGTGAATATCAAAAATTATCCATGTTTATGCTTTGAAAATAAAAGGCTATAATTTAAAAAAAAATAAAAAATAAATGTCGAAAAAAGAATAGGAATCCCAAGCAGAGGATATAGGAAAGTTTTTATAAATTATCTTTCTATATAATAGTTTAGAAATTGACCAATTTACTCACTGGTCCTGCCCTGCCTCCCCCAACACACCTACTTAGATATAGTCTATGTATTATTATTCTATGTATTATTATCCATTCATTTTTTCCATCTTATTTCCAAAAAATATTAATACAAATAAAGAAACAGAGGATTAGTGAATTCAAGTTACTTGTCCAAAGTCATATTGCTTATAATTCTCATAAGACAGTTCAGAATCTAAGTTTCCTAATTACAAATTGATCATTCTTCCCCATACTATTCTAGGCACTAAAATAAGTAAGATGGGGGGCTGAAATCTAACAGTGTAAATTTTGAAAATTCAAAGAAAGTCTAAATATTAGCTCATGTGCATCAGTGGATAATCTATTGGTCAGACCACTGGACACCTTGTAGTCAGGAAGACAGAAATTCAAATCTAATTTAAGACACTTACTAATTGAGAAATCCTGGAAAGTCATTGAATCTTTTCTTACCTTAGTTACCTCAACTGTAAAATGGGAGAATAATAGCACCTACTTCCTCGAATTATCATGATAACCAAATGAGGTAATACTGGTAACATATGCTGCAAACTTTAAAACTCTATGCAAATGCTGGTTAAAATTATTCTTACTATTTTCCAGAGAAGAGGATGATGGCAAAAATAGCATAATATAATATGATAATATAATAAAAGAATATGTAAGAACATTATAAGAACAATAAAGGTAGTATATAATGAAGTCATAAATTATGAGTTAACTATGAACTTTTCAGTTGAAATCCTACATAGTACACAGAATGATCGACTTAATGTGAAAAAGAATTAAATTGGAATCCTGTCCCTCTTTTCATACTGAAATCAGTTTCATACTGATTATGTGGCCCTAGTTTGTCACCATAACTCTAGTTTCAGTTTTCTTACCTATAAATGGGGGTAGTGATGCCTGTAGTATCCATCTTATAAGTTTGTTTATATAGCTATAACTTTTCTTTCTTTTTTAAAAAGAGATTTAGGGTACCTGGGTGGCACAGTGAATAGAGCACCAGCCCTGAAGTCAGGAGGACCTGAGTTCAAATTTGGTGTCAGACACTTAACACTTCCTGGCTGTGTGACCCCGGGCAAGTCACTTAACCCCAGTTGCCTCAGCAAAAAAAAATAAAAATAAAAAAATAAATGAGAAGAGATTTATATCGATAGTTTTTATTTAGCTATCACATACATGTTCTAGGCTTTCCCAGAGAACAGTTACTTATAACAGTGAAAGGAGAGAGAGAAACAGACAGATTTGGAGACAGAAAGAGGAGAGACAGATAGAAACAGAGAGATCCAACAAAACATCAAAATTCTGACATATAAATCGAAGTCTAAAATCATCATCCCTCACCTTTGCTAAGGAGTGGGAAGGGTAAACACAAGGTCTTATGTGTCTTCCTGGAAACTAAGACCCAGAGTAGTTGTGACTTGACTAAGGCCATATAGATACTGTTATAAGAATGAAATGACAGATATCTAGATAGATAGATAGATAGATAGATAGATAGATAGATAGATAGATAGATAGATAGAGATGATAGATGGACTGATGGATGGATGGATAGATAGATAGATAGATAGATAGATAGATAGATAGATAGATAGATAGATAGAGAGATAGAGAGATAGAGAGAGAGATGATAGATAGATGGACTGATGGATGGATGGATAGATAGATAGATAGATAGATAGATAGATAGATAGATAGATAGAAAGAACATATCTTTTGTAAACTTAAAGTAATGGCTTGTAAATGCCAGACTTAATATTACCTAGGAAGTGATAGATAAATTGAGATATGTGGAAGTGATTTCCAGGCCAAGAAAATCCCTGATTTTTGGCGTGTTGGCAGTGGGTCAGTGACTTAGGAGTTGAGGGGAGGGCAGAGATGAATGTGGGCTGGCTTAATTGACTTAGACTTCTAGAAAAGTTGGGGCTTGAAGTGGGCCTTGGACAAAAGAGAATCGAGGGGAGGCAATTCCACCCTAGAGCAAGCACGAAGCTGGAAAGATGACATTTGGAGGCAACACAGAGACCATCCCAGCTAGGATGGAGAAGTGGCTTTGGGAAGAAATGGTGATAGATAAGTTTTGAGAGTTGGGGAGTGACCAAGTTCTCTCAGGCCTCAAAGGCCAGGCAGAGTTTACTAGTAACAAAGAGATGACCCCAACATTTGGGCTTGGCTGGATCAGGGGGGTTGGAATGACTAGACCAACAGCAACCGCATTAATCTCACAGCCTTGCTCTTGCTCCCTTCGTTATTATTTGGGGACTCTCCAAGTGAGAGCTCTGAATCCCAGCTCTCATTTTCTGAAATGCTTTCAGGAAAGGCTTAGGACAATCTGATGATATTAATAATGATTATCTAATGGTGATAATGATAATTTTGGATTGGATCTGTGGTTTTATTAAGATAGGAAAAACTCCCACAAGGATTTCCCTCGTAGCAGAATATTTCCATTTATTAATGGAAATCACCATTTGCTCTTCATGGTATAGTCTTAGAGAACATTCTGATGCCCTGAAAGGTTAAGTTATTTGCCCAGGGTCACACAGTCATTGTGCGTCAGAACTGAGTCTCAGCTTTCCTGACTTATTCTGCTTCTATCCCACTCTGCCATCATATTTTTCATAAAGGTTTTCATTTAAGGTTTTCAAAGACTTATTTGATCCTCTTGTCAACCCTGTGAATCCGATGTTATTATTGTGTCCATATCAGAGATGAGGAACCTGAGTCCCAGAGATTTTAAATTCCTTGTCCATGGACAGAAAGCTACAATCTCCAGATGAATTTGAACTCAGATCTTCCCCAGCACTCCATCCACTATGCTACAATGATGATTGACTTTTAGAGGATTTGGAAGATTTGAAAAGAGTTCCCATAGATTATCTTGCTTTGTACAAATGAGAAAAGTGGACTTTATATAATCTATCCACAATAGTAATGTCTTTCCTGACTCTACCTCCTTTACTCTTACTCTATTGTGGATGCTCAAGCTCTCATAACCCATTAAAATGTTCACACACATACACAACTACATCAAATCGTGGGGGCTGACCCTCCCCTCCCCCCAATCCCAACAAATGGTCCACTTGGCTTTGTTTGCTGTGACGGCTCAGGATGTTTCTGATTTTCATTGAACCAGTTTTCCCATCTTCATCTCCAGCCAATGGAGCCTTCCAAGATCTATTTTGAGTAACCTCAAAGTAGAAAAATGCTTCTGAGATGATAAAAGGCATCTCGGTGATATATTTAAGGCAGTCTTCAAAGGCCAAATTGGAAATGAAATCGGATCCAAGATTCAGCATAGAGGCCGGTGAAAGGGGCTGGGCTTTGTCCGATCATGGAAAATTAGGCAGAAGTGAGGGTGATCGGTTTGAACAACTGAGGGGGATTGGAATTTTGAGAGAAGAAAAGGCTTTTCAGGCCAAAAGTGTCATCCGGGATTAAAAACTTTACAAGTAAATAATGAACAACAGTGGAAAAAGGAGTGTTTTTTTTTTTTTTTTTTTGAGAAGTGAAAGAAAAGCCAAATTAGGTTGTTTGCTGCCTACCTAACAGCAAAACTCAAGATTATTTTGGATGGGGAATCGAAGGAGAAAGACGAGGAGAGAACTGGAAGGGCAATGAAATAGAGGGGGAGGGTCTCAGTGAGCCACAGAGCAAGTGTCTGAGCTAGACCTATTTATAGACCCAAAGGAAAGATTTGGAAGGAGTCTTGAATGAAAGAAAGAAAGAAAAGACCTTTGAGTTTTCACCCCCCAAAACAGCTTCTTCCCTGATCCCTCCCCCCAACTCCTAACCCCCCACTCAACATTCTAAAAATGTCCCGTGGTCAAGAGTGTCGAAAGCAACTGAAAAGTGGAGGTGAATTAAATCCGAGATCGTGGCCTTGTCAAGCACCATCTGGGGATCATTAATGACCCGTCTTTGTATTGGGCCTGGCCTCTTGGAGTGGGGGGGAGGGTAATGAGCCTGGGAGAAGGCTGAGCCCCCCCTCTGCAAGAGGGAGAGGGAGGGAGGGGCCAGGGCTCAGCAATGGCAGGAGAAGGCCTGAAGGCCCTGTCCCTGATGAGAATGAGTAGGAAGTCAAGGTCCAAGCTGTGACAGAACTTTCCACCCTGGCACTTGGGGTGCCCTGGCTTAAGAAAAGGGAAAGGGAGGGACTGCTTTGTTTGGTGTTTGACCCTGCTCATTCTGGATGGGGTGATCAAACTTGAAGGATTACAAGGACTGAGGAGCAGATGTACTTCTGGAATGCCAAAAAATCATCCCAGGATATAAGAGAGATATAGATATAATTTTATATAATTCTACATTAGGTTCTAGTACATGATAGGCACTTAATAAATGCTTATTGGGTCAGATTAGATTGGAAAATTCCTATGTGTAATGAAATCCTCTTCTATTCCTTTCTCCTCTTTTTTTTTCCCCCTCCCTATTCCTCTATCTCTTTCTCCCTTCTTCCTCCTTCCTCCCCTCTCTTCTTTCCTCTCTCCTCTCTTCCTCCTTCGTTCTTCCTCCCTCTCTCCCTCTGTCCCTCTGTCCCTCTGTCCCTCCCTCCCTCCCTTCCTTCCTTCCTTCCTTCCTTCCTTCCTTCCTTCCTTCCTTCCTTCCTTCCTTCCTTCCTTCCTTCTTCCTTCCTTCCTTCCTTCCTTCCTTCCTTCCTTCCTTCCTTCCTTTCTTTCTTTCTTTCTTTCTTTCTTTCTTTCTTTCTTTCTTTCTTTCTTTCTTTCTTTCTTTTCTTTCTTTCTTTCTTTCTTTCTTTCTTTCTTTCTTTCTTTCTTTCTTTCTTTCTCTTTCTTTCTTTCTTTCTCTCTCTCTCTCTTTCTTTCTTTCTCTCTTTCTTTCTTTCTTTCTTTCTTCTCTTTCTTCTTCATCACAACCACCACTATCAAAATCTTTCTTCTCATTTCTTCTTTTTCTTCTTCATCATCATCTTTTTTCTTTTTCTTTTTCTTTCTTCTTCATCATTACCTCCATCATCTTTCTTTCTTTCTTCCTCTTCATTATCATCACCACCATCATCTTTTCTATTTCTTTTTCATCATCATCATCATCATCTTTCTTCCTTCTTTTTCTTCTTCTCTCTCTTTGTCTCTCTGTTTCTTTGTCTCTGTCTTTCTGTGTGTGTCTCTTTTTGTCTCTGTCTCTCTGTGTCTTTGTCTCTGTCTTTCTGTGTGTGTGTCTCTGTCTCTCTCTGTGTCTCTCTGGCTGCCTCTTGTGTCTCTGTTTTTATCTATCTGTCTCTCTGTCTGTCTGTCTCTCTGTCTCTCTTTCCCTCTAGCCAAGGCTTCTAGTTCACAACTATAATTAGTTCATACAGAACAGTCACAAAACTACTATACTTTCAGATTACTAAGTCACAAAACTACTATACTTTCAGATTACTAATAGTAACCCTTGTAAATCACAACTCCTACCAATATTCTAGTTCATTTAGCCCCCTTGGTGAATTTCCCTATTAATAAACTGGTCACTAATACTGTAGATGTTAGCCAAAACATTTATGAAAGTGTAAATACATAATATTTATATAACACTCCATTCATAAACCTTACTTAGTCTCCCAGAAATATACACAGTATCTAAGTGGGCACCCACCTAAAGTCCCAGAATTAGTAAAACATTCCTATAGGAAACACATGCGACCAGGGCAGCTCATAACTCTGAAGCTGTAGATTTGGGTGTCCTCTTTCTACTCTAGGAATTATCCATAAAAGTTCCTTGATGAGAATATATTCTATATTTAACAGATGCTTTTATTACTGAGCTAAGTGGATTTCAAGCTGTGCTTGCCTAACACCTCAATGGACACCTACACTTTTCAAACCATTGAGCTTTTTTCCTTTGATGCACTGATTCTAAGTTATACTTCTGCTCATCTGCGCTCACTCTCCACTAACCTAGTATCTGTCACTTTCAAGTTTTGGTTTAACTGATATCTTCAACTGAAGTATTGTTTTGCTCTTTCAGGAAAATACATTGACTTTTATCCTAAAGATAGCAAAACTCTTAACTCTTCTCTCTCACAGGATTCTTCTTCTCTTCTTCCTTTTGCAAATATAAGTGGCACTGAAGGAAATGTGCTCTAAATGTGCTCCGCCTTCTTCTTTGTTCTTTTTTCTTCTCTTTTCCTTCTGAATAGCAAATCATAACAGAAATGAGAGCATCTTTTTCTTCTGATTCGTCTTATTCTTCTCAGTCTCTCCATGACTTTTCCCTAATTTTTTTTCTAATAGCATATGGCCTTTAGATAATACTCAAGACTTTTTTTTTTTTTTTTTTTTTGCTGAGGCAATTAGGGTGAGGTGACTTGCCCAGGGTCACACAGCTAGGAAGTGTTAAGTGTCTGAGGCCAGATTTGAACTGGGGTCCTCCTGACTTCAGGGTCAGCATTTTATCCATTGTCTCATCTAGCTATCCCTCAAGACTCTTTGTGATCAAGCAATCTGCCTGGCAGCAAGTGACAGTTTAGAAAGAGAACTACTATAGTCTTTCTTTGACATAGTTATGAATATATTCTTTCACCTTTATGTCTCCTCTTAACTTTCCTCCATTCAACAGATTTGTCCTCTCTATGAATAACCCCACGTTAGCTTACAGTTATCAAACTAATCCTCATCTTCTGTCTAAAATTAGGCAAATTAAACTTGCCTATGATCTTAAAAGAATTGTAGTATCAATATTTCCATAGTTATTAATGTAAATTTCCTACAGTTCTTTATATGCATCTCATAGAAGAAAGACTGAGTTCTTCATTTGCTTCAACATTCTGTAGCTTATTATATGCAAATGAACAACTTATGTCTCAGAACAGTAATTACTTCCTAGAATCCTGAGGAATCTCTACTCTAAACCTGTAAGTTGTCAAGGCAGACAACTCAGCAACTGCTTTTCTTAGAAGCAGATTTGTTCCATATTCACAAATACACAAAATTTTGATAACGTCAGAGAAGAAAAGATTTTAATGTCAGAGGGAATTCTGACCTCAGAGGTATTATTGGTAGGATGAGATTCATGACTCAACTATGACTCTGGAAGGGATATACCTTAAATGATCTCAGAATGATGGAAGTTCAGAATTAGGAAGAGTATTGGAAAAGAATCTTCCTCCAGAATTAGGAAGAGGCTCAGAGAAGAATTTTCCTCTAGAATTAGGAAGAGTATTGGAAAAGGATCTCCCTCCAGAATCAGGAAAAGCCTTAAAGAAGAATCTTCCTCCAGAATTAGGAAGAGTATTGGAAAAGGATCTCCCTCCAGAATCAGGAAAAGCCTTAAAGAAGAATCTTCCTCCAGAATTAGGAAGAGTATTGGAAAAGGATCTCCCTCCAGAATCAGGAAAAGCCTCAAAGAAGAATCTTCCTCCAGAATTAGGAAGAGGCTCAGAGAAGAATTTTCCTCTAGAATTAGGAAGAGGCTCAGAGAAGAACCTCCTTCCTGCTTGCTACAGTGTAGTCTGGAAGTCCAAAGAAGGGAAATAAAAAACATAATTTGAATACTGCCAGAATTCTCCTGGTTTAACTAGGTCAGAATCCAGGAAGTAACATGGGACTTCTGGGGAAATGATACATTTGTTAAATAGTTATGATGTACTGGCACTATGGATATAAAGAAAAAACCTTGAATATTCCTAACTTTATGGGATATCCATTATTACTATAATTACTAGCAATTATGTAGTACTTTAAGTAGCAAATGTTATTTCATTTGATCCTCAACACAGTCCTGAAAAACAGGATTATAATCCAAATTTCACAGATGAGGAAACTGAGGCAGACAGTAGAAACGGAGAAAACTAAGACAAAGCTAAATGACTTGGCCAGTTACACATTAAGAAATATCTGAGACGGAATTTGAACTCAGATCCCTGACTCCAAGTACCACTGCTTATATTATACAGGAAGTGGGGAAATGAGAAGGGGGTGGATGTCAGGTTCACAGATAAACAACAAATTTATCTAAAGTAAAAACAAAATAAGAGGCAGGCAGGTGGCAGTGCAGTGGATAGAGTGCTGGTTCTGGAGTCAGGAAGGCTTATCTAAAGTAAATCACTTTGCCTCATTTGTTTCAGTTTCCTCATCTGTAAAATAAACTAGAAAAAAGTAAACCATAAACCTCTCTGGTATCTTTGCCAAGAAAGCCACAAATGGGAACAGGAAGAGTCGGACAGAGCCGAAAATGACTGAGCTACAACAAAGCCTAAGTTGTCGTTCTTTGAAGTGAAGGATCCTTTCCCATTTTTCTTTCAGTCCTGGCACCTAGTGAGTGGCGTATCTGTCATGTTATAGCCAGTGGTCCTCAAACTTTTTAAATAGGGGGCCAGTTCACTGTCTCTGACTGTTGGAGGGCCGGACTATAGTAAAACAAAAGCTCATGCTCTGTCTCCGTCCCTCAGCCCATTTACCATAACCCGGTGGACCCCATAAATGTCCTCAGCAGCAGGTGCATCTGGCCCGAGGGCCGTAGTTTGAGAACCCCTGTTATAGACCCTCAATCAAGACTAAGTTGGGCAAGGGGGACATTCACGAGGCTCCTTTGACCTGCATCTCACAGATCACTCAGGATTCTGAGAGGCAGAATGGGGGAAGATTGGGTAAGGCTCCAAGACATCAGCAGAATGCCAGACAGAAAGCGGAATTTGTTGGAATGAGGAGAGAGAAGAGGTACTAAGCCCTAGAGCTGGAAAGATAGGATGGAACTAGACAGAAAAGAACTTTAAAGGCAAATGGGGGAGTTTCAACTGTGTCCTAAAGCTAAAGGGGAGCTGCTGAAGCTTCTTGAGTAGAAGAATAGCAGTCAGACCTATGATTTTAGTTCTATAGTTGGACAGCTGAATGCATGACTGGGGAAGAGGGATGGTAGAGGTGGGTTGGAGGCTGCAATGAGGAACTTATTGCAGTAATCCTAGTGGGAGGAAATAAGGATACTATTTAGAGCAACACACACACACACACACACACACACACGCATATATATATATCAATCCTCCCACCGCCCAGGAGAATATAAGCTTCTTGTGGTTGAGACTATCTCTTCCCTTCCTCATTTTCTTTATAATCTTTGTATCTTGACATATGGCTGTCACTAAACATTGAATTGAGTTGACAGAATAAGAACAAATTGGTTCCCCTTCCTGTGCCCCTCCCACCGGCATTCTGCCTGAATCCGTATGAGTTGGGACCCTGCAAAGGTCTCTCTTCAGGGCCAACCAAGTCACACATTTGTTAGTCAGACCCCTGGAGCTGAAAGTCAGGTAAAACTTAAGTTAAAATCTGGCCTCAGAAACTCAGAAGTGTGAGCAAGAGCCAGTCACTTTATCTCTCTCTCATTTTCCCCATCTATAAAATGGGGATAATGATAGCAGCTATCTTCCAGGGTCATGGTGAGGATCAAATAAGATAATCATTGTAAAGCACTTTACAAACCTTAATAGGCTATATAAATGCTAGCTATTATTTTTATTTCCCATTTGCTCAATTGGTCATTTGGCCCATTACATCTGCCTGGGTGCTGCTACTCAATTCTAGTGCATTAAGCCCCTATTACCCTGTTTGCCATTCTCACTTTCTCTGTCAGCCCCTGTTTGCCAGGGTGTTCATCAATTAGCCATGCCTTATTGACCTGCCCTTAAACACACCAACACCAGCTCAAGTGGTCTCCCCCATAAACCTCTTATTTGTCTTTTTTTTTTTTTTTTTTGAAGAATAGAATACTAATGTCTGTGTCATTCTAATTGGCAATCAGGTCTGTTATCACCTTCGGAGCATGTGCACCTCTTCTAAAAGGGTGATCGAAGCCATATCTGGGTGACAATTCAGTACCAGACTGTAGGGCGGAGTCCACCCATGTTATGAATCGACCGCTGTCCCTTCTGGGAGGGGCCAGTGAACAGAACCTGTTTTATGAATCAAACCATCTAGCTTCCTACCGCAAGGGTGGTGAGAACAAGTCAGAGAGATGTCCGGGGAGGGGGGGGGATTCACTAAAGAAATATTAAGTAAGCACCTACTACATGTTCTCAGGTTATCAACAAGCAATTCTCAAGCACCATGGAAGCACCATGCTAAAAACCCTGGGGGTGTGAAGAAAGGTCCCACAAAGTCCTGCTTTCAAGGAGGCCCCAGTCTAATGGGGACAGAACAGGTATACAACTGGGAGCTAAGTGGGAAAAGTGGGAGAAGATATTAGTATTGAGGGGAACTGAGAAAGCCTTCTTGGAAAAGATGGGACAGCAGATAGACAGCCGAAGTTTTGTAGAAGGTAGGGTTTTAAATGAGACTTGAAGGAAGCCAGAAAGTAGAGATAAGGAGGGAGAGCATTCAAGGCATGGGGCACAGCCAGTGAAAATGTCTGGAGTCAAGAGATGCAGTGCTTCGTGGAAAGAGCAGGCAGGAAGCCAGGATCATTGAATCTGACTATTTGGGGGAAGGTAGATTAAGTTATGGTGAGTTAGGCCGTGCACTGGATTGGGACTAGGACTGGAATTAGGAGGACCTGAGATCAAAATTGACCTCAGATACTTACTAGATAGGTGACCCTGGGCAAGTCACTTAATCCTGATTGCCTCAGGATTTCCCCATCTATAAAATGAGCTGGAGAAGGAAAGGGCTAATGATTGCAGTATCTTTGCCAAGAAAGCCCCAAATGGGGTTACAAAGAGTCAGACACCAGTAGACAACTACTACAACAAAACGTAGTAGTAGGAGTAGGAGTAGGAGTAGGAGTAGGAGTAGCAGAAGCAGCAGCAACAGCAGTGGAATTTGTAGTAGCAGCAACAAGTGGTAGTAGTATAAGTAGCAGCAGCAGCAGTAGTAGTACTAGCAGTAGTAGCAGCAGTAGTAGCAGCAGGAGCAGTAGTAGGAGAAGCAGTAGATTGAATAACCACAAAAAAAGGAAGCTGGAAGAAGATAGGAGAGGGGAAGGTTATAAAGCATTGGGGAGGAGAGCACAGAATTTACGTTCACCATCATCCCTGCCTTTACAGTCTAATAAGGGGATAACTGCCATAAATAACTATAATATACATTCTTGAGTAATTGCGCTCTGAGAGGTTTGAGGACAAAAGTCATTACTGACCTTGGGGTTCAAAAAAGTGTGCCTGGGGGTAAAAGGGCTGTATTTTGCAGTTAAATCCAGCCCAGATTACTGTAGTCAATTCTGGACAATGACTTTTGGAAAGTTATGAACTTCTCTGCTCTAAGTTTCTTCATAAATAAAAAAAAATGAATAGGTTGGACCAGATAAATGAATGTATTAAAGCATCTCTTAAGCAATCTAAGCTCTAGGGCTACTAACAGGAATATGGCAACCCCTGCTCCCAAGGAGATCATACTGTAAGGAGGGAGAACTCACATATGGAAGGTTTCAGCTACAAGTCACACAGAAAAGGTCTCATCATCCTTAGGATGCAAAGGAAAGGCAGATGTTCAGTCATGTCAGACTCTTTGTGATCCCATTTGGGATTTTCTTGGCAAAGATACTGGAGTGGTTTACCATTTCCTTCTTCAGCTCATTTGCCAAATCAGGAAACTGAGGCAAATAGGATAAAATGAATTGCCCGGGAACCCATAGCTAGTAAGTGTCCAAGACTGGATTTGAACTCATATTCTTCTAACTCCAGTCCTGGCACTCTATCCACTGTGCAACCTCCCATGTCACAGCGTACTTTATCCTACCCTAATAATTTGAGTTCCAGGGATAATTGTCTCTTGCCTGGCCTGCAAACTAGTGTCTGAAATCAGATTCGAACTCAGAACTTTCTGACTCCAGGATGGGTGCTCTGTGTAACACTGGTAAAGTCCCATCCGTTTCTGAGTTGAACCATTTTATGGAATCAGAAATGTGGATGATTGATTTTTTTTCTGAACCCTGAGAAGCTGGAGTTGTGGCACTTGCAGGAACAGTGGCCAGGCTGCAACCCCACAGGGACTGCTTCTCAGGATGATGGCCAAGGGCATTGGGCTAAAAGCATGGCAATAACCAAGGCTCTAGGGCTCAAGGTTGTAGGCTGTCTCCACAGGGGCCTGAGGAGAGATTTGGGAGATGGTGGCCAGTGTTAATGTTGATTAAATCATGCTGCCTCCCCATCTCTCCCTGAAGTCCCTCTCTGCTGCTGCTTCTGGGCTGACTTGCTCATCCAATATGGATTATCTGGTTGGCAATGGGTAAGGATGGCTGGCCCCTTCTCTATAAGAGTTGCCTCCCCAAATGAGAGCTTCTATGATACTTTATTTCTACCTGGATCCTGGGTAAGCCATTTCACCTCCTGCCTCAGGTAATTCATCTGTAAAATGAGGGAGTCTCTACCTAGTTCAAAACACTTATGATGCTATCTTATCATAGAAACATAACAGAGAAGATGGACTGATTTAGGTAGGGAGATAGAGGGACATGTAGGGAGAACCAGCATCTGAAAAAAAAGAAGCTCAATGGCCTCTCAGTTGTCTTCTACCACAATCTACGGTCTGATCCTCCATCTGTATTTACCTGTGAGAAAGACTCCAAGTTCTTTAGATAGACTTCTTGTGGTAAAGTTGTGGTGAATAAGGACCAGGGTTAATTGAGATGGAGAGATTGTGATATTCATATAGAGGAGACCAATTTCTAGTTATATCACCCACCCAGCCCCTAGAAAACCATCCTGGGCAGAGAACAGGAAGCACAATTGACCAAGGTTGTCAGGCCCAAAAGAATGGGGTAGAGAAGAGCAAAGAAGGGTTATTTTTATTCCCCCTTCTCAATCCTTCCCCACTTATGTTGATAATTGTAGAACCACTTTTTAAGCTCCTGACTCTTCAGAGAAAACAACTTTCTTAACTGTACTGGGAGGGCAAATGTTACCCTTCCCCCAGGATGTGATTTGCATCTTAATTATTTTCTACAATAGATTTTTTTCTCAAGTTGTCCCTTCACCCTGTAGGCTGACTTCCAGTCCAATTGGACTGTCCTTAGCCAAGTAACTGATCTTATTGAGGTCCTGGGAGGCTGTTGCCACAGGAATGGGCTGGATTCTAGGGCAGCCATCTGAGACCGAGGTGTTTTCTCTGCTCAGGGTGATAGCCAATTGGGTGAACTTAGCTAACAGCAGGCTTGTGCGTGGACATGCATGGGTGAATACATGTGGGTGTTTGTCAAGGCCCATTTATAGTCACACACACTCAGCCCTTTGCAGAAGGCTGGCCGGAGGCCGAGATCCTCTGTGCAAAGAACTGACCTGATCTGGGGCCAGGGAGTTGTCTGGATTCAGCCAATTCATCCATTGGTTTCTTTCCAGAGTTCTTTTTCATGGGATGAAGGAAAGTGTCCTACCCATGACCAGAAAGAATCTCATACAATATCCTGATGGTGACAGACTGGCATCCATCAGCCTGACATTCAGTCTTCTAGCTAGATTCCCCCCAGGCCCTGAGATGCCCTAAAGATGCTGGCTGGGTTTTCAGGAGTTTGTAAAGTTCTATGAATGATCCAAGACCCAGTCTTGGGCTGGAGATTCAAAAAAAACTCTTGTTTGCCCTACAATGTTAGGGAAAGATCTCTTCTTTCTCTGCTGCCATTGCTCCAGTCTGCTCCCCCTGCTCCATCCTTGATTCTTGCAACAGCATACTTCCAGGCAAGGATTCACTCTTTCAGAAATACAGGCTCTCAAAGTTGAAAGGGAGTTCAGTGGCCATCTGGGCCACCAATCATTTTGCAAATGAGCAACTAAGGTAGAAGGAGATTTGATGTCTTGCCTAAAATCACACAGGCAGAATTTTTTAGGAGTCTGACTCTGTCATCTATTGGGTTAGCTCTCCCTCCTAATTCTATGCCATTAGGAAGTGTGACAAACATATATATATATACAGAGAGAGAGAGAGAGAGAGAGAGAGAGAGAATGAAAGAGAGAGACAGAGAGAAAGAGAGACAGACAGAGAGAGAGAGAGAGAGAGAGATAAAGGAGAGAAAGAAAAAGAGAGAGACCACATATATGTATTTCTTAGGTTTCACACATTAGGCTTATAGTAACTCTTATTAAATGCCATTTTTTCATTCATTTATGTATACTTTAATCCAATGTCTTGATAAAAATATATATATGTATGTATATGTATATATATATATACATATATATATATATATATTATACAAGGTCAAGAATAGATCCTAGGGGCACTCCACTGAAGACCTTCTTTCAAGTTAATATAAAACTATGATTTGGGCCTAAGCATGTAACCAGTTCTAAAGCCATCTAATTTTATTATTAACATTGTGTGTAGTCCAAATCTCTTCATTTTTTTCTTAAAAGAATAGCATGAGATATTTCATCAACTTCCTTATTGAAATTAAGATACAGCATTTCATTTGCAACTATAATTAACTCAATTATCATTTGTCGCAGTAATTATGATGATCTAATTCTACAGTTTAAAAGTGAGTCATGACTGAGCTAGCATGATCTGGAATGATGCAGGGCATGAGGCAGCCAGATGGTAAAGTAGATAGAGTCAGGAAAATCTGAGTTCAAATCCAACCTCAGATACTTATTAATTGTGTGATCCCACAGTTTTCTCAGCTTTAAAACAGAGCTAATATCAGCTCTTTCCTCCCAGAAGTGTTGTGAGAATCAAGTGACATAGGATTGGAAAAGCATTTATTACAGTGCCTGGAACATAGTAGCCTATATAAATGTTAATGATTATTATGATCTGGTCTTGCTGACACTATTCCACAGGAATTGACTTGCTTGGATATTCCTCCTCTGTCTGGACCACTTAATAATTTTTTTCTCCTAACCTATGTATACGTCCTCCTTCAACTCCCAGCTAAATCTTTGTCTCTAGGAAACAGGACTGTTTGTGAACAACCCATATTTTCAATTTGTATTGAAAGCGTGCTAGATTTCTTTTTCTTTTCTTTTTGAATAGGGAGTAAATTTATTTATTTAATAAAATAGCAAACAGAAACTGAAGAAATTTTATAAGTTAGAACATGTCAAAGAATAATCCAGAGTAGATGAACTCCTTAGCTGGGAGCAAGATAAAATCTAAACTCAAATCAAGAGAAAACCACCTTACCAATGTCCACTTTCAACAGTTTCTAGAGTTCAAGGAACATGATAAGGGTACTTTCCTACAATTGCTTTGTGCTCTGAGGGATCTGGGGTTAAACTGCAGATAAACAGAGGAAAGATACTAGAATCAAGAGAGATTGGAAGAGTTCTTCCAGGTCAGGTTCCGGAGCAACAAAATGGCAGTCTAGATTTTTTTATACTGATCCCCACAACCTATAAAACCTTTTCAAAAAGAAATAATGCAACTGTCTCCATGGTCTCAGATAACCAGAATCCAAAAGAAGGGGAAAAACAAATCCAGGAAGATGCTCACTGTTCCTGAGCTAACTTAGCATTTCTTCCCCATCTCCCATACTATCAGCAGTGAGACTATATAACTAGATCCAATGATCCAACAGAGGCTTACATCAAAAACCTTCTTCTATACTTCAGACCCCGCTCTTCCTCTTTCTAGTGCCATGGGGACCTTGGCTCCAACCTGAGGAAGTTTGTTCTGGCCATGACAGCTGGTAGAGCCACAGCCTTCAGGAACAAAATTTTACTGGAGGTTACAATTCAGAAGCTCTAATATCGTAAAATTTTGAACTTCCAGTATTGGGGAAAACCATTGGTGATTGAGAAAAAAGGCAGTAGGATAGGTTATACGCCTATTTCTCTACACAAATGGTAATTTTTTTAAAAAATTGTCTATATACCAGGGCAGAGAGATATTGCATTTTTCAGTCATATCTGATTCTTTATGACCTCATTTGGGGTTTCTTTTAGCAAAGATACTTGAGTAATTCATCATTTCCTTCTTTAGCTCATTTTATATATGAGAAACTGAGACAAACAGGCTTAATAATTCATAGGGAGCTTCCAGAAAATAACAACAACAAAACAACATCACAACAAAAAAGACTACAAACCCCAAGACATATAATAGTGACATTTAACAATTCAGTTCAGAAACAACAAATTCTGCCAGACATTGGGAAAAAAAGATCATCAAAAACCAAGAAAAGGACATCTCAAAATGCGCAACTATTCTGTACTTCTTAGCAATGGAAGAGAGAACGGAAAAATGTGTTCTGAAAATCAATGAAATTCAATGTACAGTCTAGGGTGCCCGACCTATCTTCCAAATGTAAGCTTGACTACACAAAACAAAAATGAATGTTCAATAGTAATAAACAGTTTTAAAAAGAGGTTGATTCATTTTTAGAAAGAATGAGAACTGAAGAGATTGTTTGCTTCTTGAATACCCCAAGCAACAGATATCCAGGGGGGGAGTAAATAAGTGCAACAGGCAAGGATAGCAAAAGCAACAGTGACAATAGAAAAATCAGTAAATTTCTCATATGTCACGGTCACTTTAAAGCCACAGTCCTACTGTGGCTGATCAATATGAGTTCAGGAGGTTTTGCTGTATTTTAGGCACAAATTGTATGATTTAGGGTGGATTTTGAATGATGCATTTTGGACAGAACCTAGTAATAACCTGAATACAGGTGAATGTTTCTTTTGGGGGGGGGGCTACATTACAACAAAGAAGATAGGATGACAGGTGATAGGGCAGGGGACAGAGAGGAGTTATTGAAGCCCAGAGATCAAACCAAGAGCTATGATTGAGGGGAAAGTGATCTCTTTGTTCTAAAAAAGAGAAGAACCTATAGGGGAGTGGGTAAAGGATGAAGGAAGATTGAAAAGGAGGGGAAAGGAAGGAAGTTTTATTTTGGAGACAGAGGGGATCCTACGGATGAATACTCCTATAAGTAAAGGGAGAGGAGAACCTTATATTGGATGAGTTCTGGGAGATTTGGTGTTTAAAAACTCTACATGTCCTTGGAAAGGGGACAACAAGCACCTGGAGTAGTGAGAGGAAATGGAAACAGGGAGAAGTTTTCCAGGCAAATGTAGGGAAAGAAGGATCAACAAGAGAGAGCATAGATCTGTGACCCTACCATGGCTCAGTGTACTCCCTGACACTTGCATTATTCTTAGAATAGGCAAAATGGAAAAGGTAAGTGTAAAGGTCCGGTCATCTCTAAGTTATCCTTCTAGACTGGCGTCTCACCTCAGTCGTCCAGCCTAGACTCTCCTTCCAGACCACTGTCTAAACTCAATCTCCCAGTCAGACTGCTCCTTGCCCGACGGCCCTCCTCTTTTATCCTAGCAGAGATTGGGCTTGTGAGAACTCCTACAGCCAATGAACTTGTTCCTCTTAAAGGTGCAAACTCCTTTAAACATGTAAACTCTCCCCTAGAAGTCCAAAGGTGCAAACTCCTTTCAAAGGTCTGAACCAAAGGTGTGAATTCTGAGCTAGAGAATTGTTTAGACAACCTGAGTTATCACCTTGTAATCCTAACAGGTAAGTACTACAAGGCAATGGCAGAAAACACCTTTAGGAAAGAGCCTAGAATGGATCCTTGGGAAGTTTGAATTGGATAAAGACTAGAGAGAAAAGAGAGATGGAATGATTATGAGGGTCACAAATGAGAGAATGAAGGTCTGGAGTAAGCAGAAAGAAAGAAATCCTCTAAAAAACTGGACAAAAATAAAATTTTAAAATCTAATGAATAAGTCTTCCTGTAGGGAAGGAGAAGGGAGAATCTATTTGACTGAATGAAGAAGAAAAAAAAGGAGGAACAAATATATAACCAGACAAAAACAGGAGAGAGTAAAAAATAAACAAACTTCTAAAGGAAAGGGGGATAGCAAGTGAGAAGATAGGATCAAGGGTGAGGGGAACAGAGAAAGTGGGAATAGAAGTACCTTTAAAAAAAGATGAAAGTAACTGCAGGAATACCATGTTGTCTTTGAAGCAGAAAACATAACTTGAAAAAATATTTTGAAAGGAAAATATAAACCTACCTCTCATAATTTTAAATGTGAATAAATTCTCAAGTGATCCTCAAATTGAAAATCATATTCTTTGAATCATCCACTAATAAATTTTAAAAAGAGGATTAATGAACTGAAAAGGCATTTTAAAATTAGAAAATCAACAAATTTGGAGAAATTCTTCTAAAAATATAAAATATCCAAAATATCACAAGACCAGATAAAGATCTTAAATAACTTGATCTTACAAAAGGAACTAGATCTAATTGTAAAAGAACTACCAAAGATGAAGGGGGAAATTATTCATCCTGATAGATTCATATGAGTATCTATCAAACTTTTGTTTTTATCTATCAAACTTTTAAAGAATAGTTAGTAACCATACTTCATAAATAATTCTCCAAAACTGAGAAAAAAACCAAATGGAATGCTTTTATAAGACAAATATACTTAAACCAAAGAAAAATAAAACACAGAAAAAATATGATAGACCAATATTATAATGAACACTGACTCAAAAATTTTACACAAAATCCTATCAAACATAGTAGGATAATTCATCGAAGGAATTCTTCATCATGGTCAAGTTGAATTTGTATCAGGGAAGCAAGAATGAGCCAACATTAGGAAAATAGTCAACATAAGTTATCATATGTAAAACCCACAACATCCAAAACCACATTATCATCTCAATAGATGTAGAAAAAATCTTTGATGAAGTAAAACACTTTTATGCTTAAAACAACAACAAAAGCTTTTAAAGTATAGCCACACAGCTCTTTTTGTTGTAGCTAGAAACTGGAGGATGAATGGATGTCCATCAGTTGGAGAATGGTTGGGTAAATTGTGGTATATGAAGGTTATGGAATATTATTGCTCGGTAAGAAATGACCAGCAGGAGGAATACAGAGAGGGTTGGAGAGACTTAAATCAACTGATGCTGAGTGAAATGAGCAGAACCAGAAGATCACTGTACACTTCAACAACAATGCTGTATGAGGATGTATTCTGATGGAAGTGGAAATCTTCAACATAAAGAAGATCCAACTCACTTCCAGTTGATCAATGATGGACAGAGGTAGCTGCACCCAGAGAAGAAACACTGGGAGGGGAATGAAAATTGTTAGCACTAATATCTGTCTGCCCAGGTTGCATGTACCTTCGGATTCTAATGTTTATTGTGCAACAAGAAAGTGATATTCGCACACATGTATTGTACCTAGACTATATTGTAACACATGTAAAATGTATGGTATTGCCTGTCGTCGGGGGGAGGGAATAGAGGGAGGGGGGGTAAATTGGAAAAATGAATACAAGGGATAATATTATAAAATATATATATATATATAATAAAAAAAAAAAAGTATAGCCACAGAGGGATCTTTTTTTTTTTTTTTAATTTTCATTAAAAGTACCCATCTTAACCCCAAAGCAAGCATTACCTGCAATGGAGATACAGTAGAATTTTTTCCAATACATATGAGAATAAAGCAAGGATCCTTATTCTCCTCACTATTATAGGATATTATTCTAGAAATGTTAGCAATATCAATGAGAAAGGAATTAAAGTAATAAAGAGTAGTAAAGAAATTTTCAATAAGTTAGTCTATAAAACAAATCCTCAAAAATCAGCAGCATTTCTATATAATAAGAACTAAACAAAAGAAGTAAAAAATAGAAATAGAAACCCCATTTTAAATCATTACAATATGCATAAAATATTTTGGGTTCAACTTCCCAAAGAACACAAAGAATGAATATCAATTCAATAACAAAGTACTCCTTAAAGAAATAAAGAAAAAATTAAATTACTAGAGAAATACTTAACATTCATGGCTAGGCTTTAACAGAGTAATAAAAACAACAATACTACTAAAATTAATTTATATTTTAATGCTAATCAAACTACTAAGAGGATACTTTACAGCACTTGACAAAATAGCAACAACATTCATTTGGAAAAACAAAATATCTAGAATGTCATAGGAAATAATAAAAATAAGAACACCATGGAAATAGTAATTCCAAACCTCAAAGTATATTATAAGGCATCAGTCATCAAAACCATTTGGTATTTGTTAAAGAGAGATAGATCAATAGAATCAACAAGAAAAGAGAGATTTAGAAATAATAGAATAAAATATTCTAGCATTTGAAAGGAGGAAAACATAAATCACCTAGGGAAAGCTTCTTTAAAAAAAAAAAAAAGCTACTGGGAAAACTGGATAGCAGTCTGACAAAAAAATAGATTTAAAACAACATCTTATACCATACCCTATGATACATTCTAAGCAGATATATGATCTTAATGTTAAATATCTTACAATATAAAAATTAGAAGAGAAACAAATCACATGCCTTTCACAGATTTACATGAGATGTATTCTTTTTTTTTATTATAGCTTTTTATTGACAGAACATATGCATAGGTAATTTTTCAACACTGACACTTGCAAAAACTTGTTTCAACTTTTCCCCTCCTTCCCTTCACCCCCTTCCTTAGATGGCAGGTAGTCCCATACATATTAAATATGTTAAAGTATATGTTAAATACAATATGTGTATACATATTTATATAGTTATCTTGTTGCACAAGAAATGTCAGATTTAGAAAAAAGATAAAAATAACCTGAGAAGAAAAAACAAAAATGCAAGCAAACAATAACAGAAAGAGTGGGAATGTCATATTGTGGTCCATACTTATCTCCCAGAGTTCTTTCACTGGGTGTAGCTGGTTCTGTTCATTACAGATCAATTGGAACTGAATTGGATCCTCTCATTGTTGAAGAGAGCCACGTCCATCAGAATTGATCATCATGTAGTAGTGATGTTGAAGTATATGATGAACTCCTGTTTCTGCTCATTTCACTTTGCATCGGTTCCCCAGGCCTCTCTGAAATCATCCTGTTGGTCATTTCTTATAGAACAATAATATTCCATAACATTCATATACCACAATTTATTCAGCCAACCTCCAATTGATGGGCATCCACATAGTTTCCAGTTTCTGGCCACTACAAAGAGGGCTGCCACAAACATTTTTGCACATACAGGTCCCCTTCCCTTCTTTAAAATCTCTTTGGGATATAAGCCTAGTAGTAACACTGCCGGATTAAGGGGTGTGCACAGTTTGATAACTTTTTGAGTATACTTCCAAATTGCTCTCCAGAATGGTTGGATCCGTTCACAACTCCACCAACAATGCATCAGTGTCCATAAGGGACATATTTAAATACAAGTTTGTCTGAAAAAGATTTGGACAGTTTTAGTGATCTTACAAAAGTAATGTGAATCATATATGAGCCTCAAATGCTAATGCAATCATGAACTATGCTAGAAAAACAATGGCATTCCAGGAATAGTCCTGCTGCATTCTGCCATTGTCAGATAACATTTAGAATTTTGAGTTCAATTCTAGATTGGAAATAATTCAGAGCAGGACACCCAGCATTGTAAAGGGCTTCAAGTTCATGCTTAGTCTTTTTTTAAAATTAATTTTATAATTATAACATTTTTGACAGTACATATGCACAGGTAATTTTTTACAATATTATCCCTTGTACTCCCTTCTGTTCCGAGTTTTTCCCCTCCTTCCCTCCACCTCCTCCCCTAGGTGGCAGGCATTCCCATACATATTAAATACCTTATAGTATATCCTAGGTACATTATATATGTGCAGAACCGAATTTTGTTGTTGTTGTTGTTGTTGCAAAGGAAGAATTGGATTCGGAAGGTAAAAATGATCTGCAGAGAACAACAAAAACTGCTCACAGTTTACACTCCTTTCCCAGTGTTCCTTTTCTGGGTGTAACTGATTCTGTCCATCATTGATCAATTGGAATTGGATTAGCTCTTCTCTATGTTGAAGATATATATCCATTTCCATCAGAATACATCCCATGTATTCTTAATCAAACAAGAAATAAAGAAATTGCAAAAGACAAAAATAGATAACTTTGATTATTTGAAACTGAAGCCAATTAATAAACATTTATTAAATGCCTACCATATTCCAGGAACTGTGCTAATGGCAAGAGGGACAGCCTATAAATTTAGAATTGGAAAGAATCTGAAAGATCATCTAGACAATTGATGTCAAACTCAAATGAAGACAACAACCATTAAACCATACATAAGAATCCCAACCAGTGTTTCTTGACTTAGGCAACTAAGGAAGAGATTAGGAGATGTACCTTTCTTGCTTTGCAGTTGTGGAGGATTTTAGTTATAAAATGTTCCATATGCTGACAGACACACTGATATGTTGGTTAGTTTTATGGAACTATTAATTTTTTCTTCTGTTAGAAAAATTAATTCAAAAGATAGGGAAGCAATTTAACCTAAAATTTAAAGTGATATAAAACCAAATTATTTATATGTGTGTATGCATGTGTATATATAAATGCATTGATAGATAATTTGAATAACTCCATTCTTAAGATTGGAGAACAGTAAGACAGGATATAGTATCTTTTATGATCTTGTGTCATCAGCAATGTAATGCTTCATTTTTTATAATCTTGTATCATCTTGTTCCATCATTATTTGTTTGCTGATCAATCCCCGCTCCATTTCCACCATATTGGATTGTTAGTTCTTTTAGTCAGGCCATGTCTTATTTATCAATGTATACACTCAGTTGCCAAAATAATATTCCTAAAGCCTAAGTCTGACATGGCAATCCTCTGCTTAAGAAACTCCAGTGATCCCCTGGTATCCTAAGAATAAAACACACAATGCTTTGATTCTGTTTTAATCCTTCACAATTAAGCTTTAGCTTCCTTCCTAGGATTATGTTTCACTGCTATTCTTCATTCCCTGAGCATTCAGTTCACAGTGACATGGTGTACCACCTCCTGTGTCTCGGACTTTTCACTAGTTGATCTCCATTTCTGAAATGCTCTATTTCTTACTCTGCTTCATAGAATATTGAAATTCTTTCAAAACTCAGCTTACAGATGCTAACTATAGGAAGCATATCCGGATAACTCCAAATTATTAGTACCCTTCTCCTAGAAATCACTTTATATGCATTTATTCATCCAACAGTCACTGCAAAGTAGGACCAGAGTTGACAGAAGTGAAAAGAATTTGACAAACATGTAGGATTCCGAGAAGCATAGGAAGACTTGTTTAAACTGATGCAATGTGCAATGACAGAACAATGTATATAATGAAAACAATTTTGTAAATAAAAAGAAAGCCAAATGCTACATAATCACAAGGAATAATCCTGGTTCTAGAGAAGAAAAAAGAAAATACATGTTGATTTATTTAGACTTAGAAAGAACTAATAGAATATACATTTATTTTAACCTCATCTTTTCTTACAAATAAGGAAACTGAGGTCCAGAGAGACTGATAGAGAAAGAATGGCTGTGAAACATTGCACATATCATCTAAACATAGTTGGCTTTTGCTTAACAGTTTTGTTGTTTATCATTGATTTTGATTTACAATTTTTCTTAGATTCAAGGGAATACTCACTGGGAGAGTTGGTATATCTGGAAAACGACAGTGATAGAAAAGTAAAATTTTATCAATATGCCCATTAATTGATTAATTAAATTAATAATTAAATAACAAAATAAATAGTAATTATGGATTTTGACTGTGCAGCAAAGAACAATGACCATTATGAATATATAGAGAAATGAGATGACATTTATGAGCCGATGCAAAATAGGGTAAAAAGAACAAAGTAAGCAACTTACACAATGACTGTAACAATAATAAATGAAAAAAAAACATAAATAAAAGAGTTCAAAGTAAATGTCACAATATTGTAATGAAGAAATATGAGGAGTCATATTTGTGATAGTGGAGGAGTGACTACAAACTCATGTAGCCCACTACAGCTGGTTAGCCTGCATCAAATAGGAAAAGGTACCTTCCTCCTTCTTCTTTGCATAAGTGGAGCACTACAGTTATAAATTATTTATTTATTTAGCTTTTTGTAGGTGAAAGTGGAGATTCTCCATTGCTACTTGGCCTTAATCACTGAATGGGTGCAATCTCAGTCAAATTGAGACCCTTAGCTTAAAAAGGCCAGGGTCCCCCACTGCATCCAGAGCCATTTCCAGTCCTTCTGATCTCTATCTGGCCACTGGACCAGATGGCTCTGGAGGGGAAAGTGAGGCAGATGCCCTTACCCAGAACCCCCCTGACTCAAATCCAATTCACTTGCATGTCACAGCATCTCCTCCCTCCTTTTTGAGAACAAATGACAAAACAACAATGATACTTGTAAAGACCATTAGACTTCTTCTATATGTGGGTTAACTGTACCGTCCTCCTCTTTTTGTTCTCTGTTAGAAGCTTTTGGGAAAAAGGAAGAGAATACATTGAGAATATGAGATGTAAAAAAATCAATAATATGTATTTAAAAAACCAAAAATCATCAATAAGCTATCATTGAAAAATAAAAAGGCCCCAATAAATCCCTGAGTATTCTATCGAATAATTGCTTGCCTGATATTTCTGCCTCCCCTCTGCCAGATTTCTCTCTTCAATGCACCATACAGCTCTGGCCTTCCCTGGTGCTCTCAAGCATTCACTGGTAGCCAGGCTGCCCTTCAAACTTTCCATGTGTCCACTGAGCCAGGGGGAAAGGGCCTTATTTCCTTTCCTTCCTGGCTTGTGCTCCTGCTATTGGCTTTATTCCGGCCTTATCGGATCCCCTATCACATAGAACGGCAGGCCAGGCATCGGAGCATGGTGGTGATAAATGAGCACAGTGGCTATCAAACTCTCAAATTGGGCCTCCCCTTAATCACCCATAAAAGGCATTTATGGCCACTTATACTGCTCCTCTAGGATCAGGGTGCCCTAAGTGCACAAAGGACCCTAATACCTCTTAGAGGTCAAAGAAAAATAACATTGATTAAAGGTAGAAGGCAAACATTCAGGGGGCACTCTCACTAATTAAAGAAAGGAGGTTTCCTCTAATAGAATCCAGGGAAGTAATCAGGTTTGGTAGGCAGATGAAGTGTCTGTGACAGATTTCCCTGATGTTTCCCATATCTATAGGATGGCTAACAAAACTGCAACTAACATGTATTGGACAGGGATTTGCTCTTGGATATTGAAGTTGGACTATGTTGAGGGCACTGAAAGGGCTTGCTGTCTTCCACTAACATAATACAGTAATATTTAATGTGCAGAGTTTAGTTAACAAAATGATTATTGAAATCAATTACTCTTCTACCTCCAAAGAAGGTTAGAGGAAATTATGAAAGTTAAAATAACTTATTACGTAAAACCCAAAAGCCTCCATACAAGCAAAATGTCCATTGATTAGGGAATGACTAAACAAAATATGGTGTAAGGAAGCCACAGAATATTACTGTATTGAGAAACAACGAATATGAGGAGTTGTAGAACAGAAGGAAGAGTTTCATCATCTAAGGCACAATAAAGTAAACCAAGAGAAATACATATTTGTGTGTGTATATATATATATGTGGATATATACATATATACATTCATACATACATACAGATACATATATATATACAAAATAAAACAATTCTGTTTCATGTAACAAAAATTGGCAAACATGACAAAAAATGGGAAAAGTTAAAGTTGAAAGGAAGCAAGAAGATAGACATACTTGTACATTGTTGGTAGAGCTGTGAATCAATGCAAACCTTTCAGAGAACAATTAGGAATTATGAAAATGAAGTGATTAAAATACACATATACACACATATGTGATGACTACAAATTTGTAAATGGAGAGAACAACCACATCTTACCTTTCCACTGTGTTATACTTACTCCCTGACATTTATTCTTCAATCCACTGACATTGGCGTCCAGGAAGTTCCATGAACAAGACACCCCATCTCTTGACTCGGGGAATTCTTTTTGCTGTCTTCCATGACTAGAATGTCCTCCTTTCTCTATTCCAAGTATGGATCCCTCTGGCTTAAATCCTACCACCTGCAGAAAGCCTTCCCCAACCTCTCTTAATCCCAGTGCCTTTCCTCTGTTAATAATTTCCTCTTTATCTTGTATGTAACTTGCTTTGTACACATTTGTTTGCCAACTGTCTTTCCCAGTAGATTATAAGCTCTTTGAGGGCAAGGTCTTTTGCCTTTTTTTTTTCATTCTCAGCACTTAGTACAGTTCCTGAGCCATAATAGGTATTGAATAATGTTGATTGATTGATTGAATCAAAAGGAAATGAAGCAAAATGACCCAGAACAGGCATGACTCCAAGAAAGATATATGAAAAGATATCCCAACCCTACTTTTTTGCATGGATGGGAGATCTATTGCATGGCATATTGTATGTTTTTTCAAGCTAATTTTTTTGCTGTATTGATTGATTTTTGTTTAGTTTTTCCTCTTTTTTAGTTTTCGTTAAAAATATTATTTGTTATAGAACATGATTCTTTGGAATGGAAATAGAGAGGGATATTGGAAGAAATTCTGGTCAAGTAAAAATATATAAATAAATACAAAAAATATTTAATATTGATAAATATGTAAACAATTATATAAAATAAAAACATATAAGTAATCACTTCCAAAAAAAAAAGAAAATAAGAAATTAGCATTTAACAAGTCAGAGTGAGCCCCAGCTTCTTCCTCTTCATCCTCTACCATGTTCTCAAAATTTCTACATATAAATCTGGTCACCACGGTTATACCTAATGGTTTTTGCTCTTTGGAAATAATGTTTTCAATTAGAATCAAATTATTTTTATGTTTCAAGTTTTGATTATTTTTGTTAAATCTAATCTACACTCTTTAAATAGTACATAATAGAAATTTATAGTTTGATATGCAATCATTTTTTTTCTTTAGTGCATATTTGGAAATTCATATTTGTTAATGATTGTTTATAATAAAATATTTATAAAACATATAACAAAATATTTATACAGCAAGAGGCAGTGTGGCATAGCAGATAGAAAACCTGGGCCTGGAAGCAGGATGACTTGAATCTGTCTAATCTTTGTCATAAAGTGGCACTAAACATGCACTCTCTGAACTCTCAGTGGCAGGATAGGTCTCGGTTTGTACTGCTAAAGACAGTTTCCACCCCAAAATTTCCCTGCATGGAAAAGTCACAGAAATGGCTGAAAGGCTCATCCAGCCCTTTGTAGATAGGATATCATCTGATATTCATAATGAAACAGCCCTACTGGCAACTCATATAGAGTCATTCCACATGCATAGCCAAATAAATGGAGACTTAGAAATATTAGCCAGGCAATAAGAATATATAAGAGCCTACTGTGTGCCAGGCATTGTACTGAGGTTGGCCGACTTGCCCAGAACCATCTAGCCAATAAGTGTCACAATCAGACCCTGAGGCCAGGTTTTTCCTGACTCTAGATCAGAACATTCTTGCTACCACATCACTAAGAAAGTGCTTTCTCAAATGCACTTTAGGGGTAATGAGACAAATAACATAAAGTATCAGTAAGTATTATATGTATCCAAGGCCAGATTTGAACTCAAATCCTCCTGACTCTGGGGTCAGGGATCTATCCACTGTGCCATTTCACTGCTCTGGATTCATTTTCCATTTTTTTCTTTTAGTAATAGCTTTTTTATCTTCAAAACATATGCACATATATTGGATTTAAAACCATGTTTAACATATATTGGGCTACTTGTCATTTAGGGGAAGATGTGGGGGAAGGAGGGAAAATTGGAATCCAGGGTTTTACAAAGGCTAATGTTAAAGAATTGTCCACACATATGTTTTGAAAAATAAAAAGCTTTAATAAAAAAATTATGTGTAGATAGTTTTCAACATTCAGTCTTGCAAAACCTTGTATTCCAAATTTTTCTCCCTCCCTCCCTCCACCTCATCCCTTAGACATCAAATAATCCAATATAGGTTAAACATGTACAATTCTTCCCAACATATTTCTACAATTATTTTGCTGCACAAGAAAAATCAGATTAAAATAGAAAAAATGAGAAAAAACAAGGAAACAAATAACAAAAAAGATGAAAATATGATGTTGTGATCCACATTCAGTCCCCATAGTTCTCTGTCTGAATACAGATGACTCTCTCCAACACAAATTTTTTGGAATTGGCTTGAATCATCTCATTGTTGAAAAGAGCCAAGCCCATCACAGTTGATCTTATTATTGTTCTGTACAATGTAGTCTTAGTTCTCAATTTATTTAGTTCATGTTGAGTATCTCTAGTATTTCCTCTCTGAAATCATCCTGCTAATCATTTCTTATAGAACAATAATATTCCATAACATTCATATAACATAACTCATTCAGCCATCCCCCAATCAATGGGCATCCGCTCAGTTTCCAGTTCCTTAACACTACGAAAATGGTTGTTACAAACATTTTTGCCCATGTGGGTCCTTTTCCCTCCTTTAAGATTTCCTTGGGATCTAGACCCAGTAATAACACTGCTGGACCAAAGAGTATGCACAGTTTCATAGCCTTTGGTCAGTGTTCCAAATTGCTCTCCAGAATGGTTAGATCATTTTGCAGCTCCACCAGCAATGTATCAGTGTCCCAGTTTTCCCCATATCCTGTTCAACATTTATAATTATCTTTTCTTATCATCTTACCGGTCTTCATTTTCAATGGAGGTCATCTTCAAGTAGAATCGGAGGGGTGGGGGACAGGGATATAGAAGGATTCAGGTAGGTCTTGGACAAGCAGGCTCTCTCAGCTCCCTATAAACTCTAAGATTCTACCTTTTCTCCACCATCTTGACTCCACCTCCCCAAACTCTGATATTCTCATTTGGGGAAATAACATCCTCACTTTTCTAGTCTCTGTCCTCTTCTCCATTTCCCTGTCTTCTTTCGAGACTCAATTCTAATGTTACTTTGGAGGTCTCTCCCAACCCTTCTCCACTACTAATGTGTTCTCTCTGCATTTACCTCCCATGTATACTGTCTATATTTTGCATAAGCAAATGTTGTCTATCCCATTTAGCTGGGAACTCCTTGAGAACATAGACTATTATAATTATAACAACACTTTTTTGCCTTTGTAAAACAGCAACTGACATGTAATAAATGCGTCTTCACTAACTGACTTTTTATTGAAAATTATTTTCAAGAAATCTATAAAAAAGAAATTAAAAACATCAATATAAACCTTTTTCCCCTAAGAAAAATAGCATTTAGCCAAAATATGATGGTTGAACTAGAATCGCAAATACAGTAAATCTGTCTAGGTAGCTAGTTATGCTGGGCTAAAGTGCTGAATTTGGACTCAGATAGGCCTCTAGCCTCAGATGCTCACTGTTGTGTAACCCTGAGCAAAGTCATATATCCCCGCCTCGGTTTCCTCATCTGTTAATTGGGTGGGTATACTAACAGCAGCAGCCTCACAAGGATTTTGTGAGGATCAGATATATGTAAAATGCTTTGCTGCATTTAAACTCAAAACCTCCTGCCTGTAGAGCTGGAGCTACCAAATGCAAAATAATTAAAAGGTAATTGCAGCAGATCGGTATTAAGAGGTAAAATAATCCCCCCAAAGTCTCCTGTAAGATGCAATCATCTCTCTGCTCGGTGTAAATATAGGATAATATATTGAAGTAAGAGAATTTGAATTTGAACCCAGGCTCAGCAACCAATCATTAGTGAGACATGGGGAAGCCATTTAACTCCGGATCCCAGTTTCCTCATTTGAAAAATGAGACGGGAGTTTGGATATTAAAGTTTCTTCTACCTTTAAATCTGCAGCCCTTAATGACTGATTCCCCATTGTAAATGGAGACCAGTAAGAGTTGAAATTGAATGCTCGCTAGGAATCACTTCAGACCAGCATCCTCCCTTCCCTCATTCCTCCCATCCAACCTATTCCCGAGTAATCCCAGCCTATCAGATGCTCTGGTGCTTCATGGGTTAAACCGGATGAGGAGAACTGGAGTGAGCCTTGGGGGGCCTGGGTCAAACATTTAGAGCATTCCTCACCTATCAGAGAAGGTGCTAAGGAATCCCAGAGAGAGGAGGGAAGGAGAAAGGGGAAAATGAAAACAGAGACAAGAGAGAGCAGGAGAGACCTGGATAATCTACAAACTGGATAAATTTGTCATGAAGAGTGACAGGTTTAGTTGCCTGCCTGGGAAACTCATTGTAGGAACAGATCCAAAAGATTCTTACTCTTTGATCAGAAAAAAAAAAAAAAAAAGACGTCACCTCTTACCAGAAGCTTTCCCTGATCATTTTAGTTGTTAATGCTCTTTCTCCTTAAATTATTTTGATTTTTCTCTTTATATATTGAAGCACTCCTTTCCCAGTAGAACGTCAACTCTTTGAGAGCAGATATCATGATTTACCTCTGACCTAACACGGTACCTGCTGCCTAGTATACAGCAGGAGCTTAAAATTGTATTTATTGAAGCTCCAAATTAGGATTGTTATTTGCCTTTTTTTTTGTATTGTCAGCACTTGGCACAATTCCTGGCACATTTAGGCACTTAATAAATGCAAGCTGGCTATGGTGACAATAATAATAACTAGCATTTCCATTGCACTCTGGAGTTTGAAAAGCCCATTCGTTCATTTAATGACGGCTAAAATTTATAGAATACTTTAAAGTTTGCAAAACACTTTGCATTATCATAATAATATAACACATGTTAATAATTAATAATAGCATTTCTATTCCACCTACAAGATGCTAAATACTGTGTTAACTGCTTTGCAAATATTGTCTCATCTGAAAGTCAAAACACCCCTGTGAGGTGGGTGCAATTATGATCCCCATTTTATAGTTGAGGAAATAGGTTAAGTGACTTGGCCAGGGTCATTTATCTAGTAAGTAAGTTCAAATTCAAATTTTCCTGATTCCAAAGCCCAGGCTTTGTTTCTACTATCTAGCTACACCCAATGATAGAAGCTAGGTGGCGCCATAGTGCATAGAATATGGAATTTGGAATGGGAAAACCTCATCTTCCTGAGTTCAAATCCAGCTTCAGACAATTACTAGCTGTATGACTCTGGGCAAGCCATTTGACCCTATTGGTCTCAGCTTCCTTATCTGAAAATTAAATTAGAGAAAGAAATAGCAAACTACTCCAGGATGTTGGTCAAGAAAACCCCAAAGGGCTTATTTTTTATTTAATTCTTCTTGTGCAGGAAGATAATTGTGTAAATATGTATACATATATTGGATTTAATATATTTTGCCATGTTTAACATATATTGGATTATGTGCCATTTAGAGGAGGAGGTGGGGAAGGAAAATTGGAACACAAGGTTTTGCAAGGGTTAATGTTGAAAAATTATCCATGCATGTGTTTTGAAAATAAAAAGCTTTGGGGCAGCTAGGCGGTGCAATGGACAGAGCAGAGCACCAGTCCTGAAGTCAAGAGGACCTGAGTTCAAATCCGACTTCAGATACTTAGTACTTCCTAGCTGTGTGACCCTGGGCAAGGCATTTGACCCCAACTGCCTCAGCAAATAAATTAAAATGAAATAAAATAAAAAGTTTTAATTAAAAAAAGAAAAGAAAAGAAAAGAGAGAAAGGAAACCCCAAATAGGGAATGATGTGATTGGACAACAAGGGGGACAGGGTCATAATCATTGAATCATTGCTTTAAGTCTTGGAAGGACCTTAGCAATCCTCTTTGATTACAGAAAATAAATATAAAGCTCAGAAAGGTGGAACAAGCTTCCTTTGGATGCACAGAAAGGGGAGAGATAAAGAGACCCTGATCCTCTCCCTTCTTTCTGCTGGGTTAGCCTACTTTCCACTCTGTCATCCTTCTTTCCAATATCAATGCTCCCCTAAGTGCAAATATTCAAAACTAAGCCTATACTTTTAAGCTGAAAGAGGTTATTTTAAGGATTTAATTTACATATCCCTAATACCTGTCAAGTGATTTTGCAGAATGAAAATTAAAAACAAAACAAAATTAAACAAATTCACTAAAGTTTAAATTAACTCATTTAGCAAATATTAAGTGGCTACTGCATGCAATTCATTTCAGGTTATCAGGGGCAATTAGAAGTGTTTAAATGCCTGGTTATTCAGGGATGAAAGCTCTAGGTAACATGACAATGTTAGAAGGGAGGGCGAATTTCCTGTGGACTTTTCTTTCCCACTATCTCCTTTTCTGTTTTTTTTTTTTTCTTTATGTCTATTGTTCTCACAACCATTAATAATTTTGATGAATCTGACACTATGAATTCACCTCAGAAAGGCATGAATTCAAAACCTGCCTCAGCCTCTTACTAGCTGTGTGACCCTAGACAAGTCACTTAAACTTTATTTGCCTGTTTCCTCAGTATACTTTGAAGGGTTATTGTGAGGAGCCATTGAGATAATATTTGTACATTCCTGGCACACAGTAGGTGTTATATAAATATTTATTCCCATCCTTCCCCTATTAGGTACTAATGTTATAAATGAAATACTCCTTGTCTTCAATAACCCTTTATTATGCTGTGTGAAATAAAGGGGGACAAAGCTAATTAGGGATTGACTTATTCCCCCATTTATGTCATCTAAGTTAAAAATCAGGATTTGGTTCTCTCTGTTTAAAAATCATGAGGACCATGGAAGGATGATTTCCCACATTGCAGAGGTCATAATAACCCAGACAATCACTCATCCATTTGGGAACTTTGTGGAGCCAAATGTACCAATCACAAGATGGACAGTCCCCCTCACTGTAGAAATATCATTGCTCCTTCTTCCTCTTCAGGTCATGGTCTTCAGATCATCATCCCAATTGTACCCACCCTGTCTGGTGACTGAGATCTAGCAGCATCCTTTCCCTGAAATCCCTCTTCCTTCACGGCCCTAGAGTCCCCCTGCCTCTGTCCCCCAAGCATTTCAATCTAGGTCTTAAGCCTTTCATGATGTGAATGAAATGAACTCCAATAAAGGCCCATTACTGTACACATCACTAGCCTAGCTGATTCTTTGTGAAAATCTCCTGGTCCCCTTGGAAACGGATATGGCCCTTCCTGAAATTTTCACTTGAATGTCAAGAATTTATTCTGACCCAGTTCAAATCTCATTCCCTCCATTAAGCCTTTCCTGATCTCTTCCTCCTCTGAATCCTATTAGCAACTTGTGTACCACAAATGAACACTTAACAGTATAATGTCTTCCACTGTAATTCAGATTTTTCCTGATTGTATATTTAGTATAGTAAATGTCCAAAAGAACATCTTAACAACCAATCAATCAATCAATTTTTACTAAGTGCCTACTATGTGCTGTTTATGTACTGATGAAAAACAAGGAGATACAGATATCTGTAGAGTTGACATTTAAAAGAGGCAGTAGTTGTTTTTTTCCCTCTAGGTCCCACAGTGGAGGGAGGTTGTTTAGAATCTGGTTGAAACCCTCCCAATTAGAGCTGTCCTTAAGTGACATGGGCTGCCTCTGGAGCTAATGAGTTCTTCCTCACTGCCAATCTTCAAGCAAAGAATGAGTAACCATCTGTCAAGACCATTGTACAGGAAACTCTGAGTAACCATTTGTCAAGACCATTGTACAGGAAACTCTTGTCCAGGCTCAGACAGGTTAACTATATGGACACTGACATCCCTTCTTTTTCTCTCTCTTTTTTAAATCCTTTCTTTTTCTCAAACTAGACTTCAGCATCCTTTGAAGGAAGGAAGCATGACTTCCCTTTTGTCCCTTACATACCCAGCACCATCTTGGGTACATAGTAGATAATCTGTGAATATTTAATTATCAAAGAGTTGGAAGCAGCCATCATCCCAAATGCTGACCGCCTCACATTCCCTTCCTCCATGGTACCAGCTCATTCTTTTCCCAGGGCCATGAAGCCCCGGGGGAAAGTATGGCAACTCTTGTGAAAGCAAGGACGTTTTTGACAAATTGGGGGTCACTGTGGAATTCTGGCTGTCTGGTGTTTGTCTGCTCTAAAGGGCTTTCTTATCTCAATTTTTTTTTTGAAAAAATAGGAAGATTTTTTTTTTTAAAGGAAGATAACTCCCTCTAGAATTATTTGAGATTTTCCTAGAATTCAGTTTCCCACCCAAAGAGGAGGTGATTTACAATGGAGTTAGAAGTAGCATAACTACTTTGGAACCCAGACTGATGGGGGTGGGGGCTGAGGAATGGGGAAACACTATCAAGGAAATTCCACATGGCTCCTTTTTAATTAGAAGAGGGGGGCAGAGTTAAACCATTCTGCCCATGACTATTGTTTGCCATCATTTGGACAGGGCCTACCCTGACTTCCTTGACTATAGCTTTGAATTTTCTTAGGAACTGCACAGCTTCCTGCCCCACCTCCTCCTCCCTGCATCCCCCGCCCCCCACAGCCAACTTTCCCAATTTCTGTACCTGTTCCTAATTTGGTTTTAACTGCAAGGCTATAGTCTGGTCATTGTCACAAAGCTCCCATTTCCTTGACTTCCTGGACAGTCCTTCCCTGATGAGAGCCCCAAGCATCCCCAAATCCCATTCCTGGGAGTCCATACTGGAGAGTTGGGAGGGGGCATTTGACAAGGAGGAGCAACTAATGAAGGTAAATACTCATGTTTCAGACATCTTCTAACAGATTTTGCCTAATCTATGCAAAACAGATGCTCATTGTTGAACCAAGGATGGGTCATTCCCGATTTCTGAGGTTAAAGGTGGATGACACTTTTTGTTGATATTTCTAAAATAAGGTAATTTGAAGATACACGGTTAAATTTCCCATCATAATTACTTTCTTTGGCAGAGAACCATAGCATGATAGAGAGAAAGCAGACTGACTTTCATTCAGTAAAGTGGTTTTTGTGTTCTTTTGGTCATATGTTATTTTCTGTGACCCATTTGGAGGTTTTCTTGGCAAAGATAACAGAATAGTTGCCCTTTTTTCCACCTCATTTTACAGATGAGGAAAATGAGGCAAAAATAGTGAAGTCACTTTTTCAGGGTAATGCATTTAATAAGATGCTGACATTATCTCCATTTTATAGCTGAGAAATGGTGGCAAACGTGGTTAAAATGATTTGCCGAGAGTCACCTAGCTAGGAAGTTTTTGAGGCTGGATTTGAACTCGGGAAGATGTCTTGTTGACTCCTAGCCTGGAACTCTGCTGTCACACCTATTTTAAGTTAAGATTCCTCTGGACCTCAATTTGGGAGAGAAAAGTGAATTGTCATCAAATAGTAGGTTTGGGGGGGAAATCTTGGCTAACTGGAGGGACCATTTAACAGAACCACAGAACTGACTGAAAGTAAGTCACCATCTAGTCAGAAAAGTAGCTAGAATTCTTCCAAGACCATAGTCATATTCCCAGTTGATAACACTATAATGATGAAATTTATGAAGTTGTTCTACTAATTTTTTTGACTTTGTTTTGTGTTTTTCTTCAATAATTCACTGCTATATGTAGTTACCACTCAGGCAGAGATTATTCTAGGTGCTAAGGATTACAAATTAAAAATGACTCCAAGGAATCCTCAACCCAAAATGGATTGGCTCATTCCACTGAATGGATCTGTCAGTTTGATCAAAATGATCAAAACCCTTTCTTTGGGATGACAGAACTTAGTTGAATTATTTCCTTTGCCTGATTAGAAGAGACTGAACTTAGCCACGCTCGTCCTTAAAATGTTTTTCATTTTGTTTTGTGTTTTGTCCAAAACTTAAATTTTTAAAAATGATCACAAGATAATAATGTACTAACCCAACAAGAAGCATTCTACCAAGCTCCAAGTTCATTTTCAAGTCTGAAATGCAAGTCCAAGGTGTATTTCTGCTTCATCCAGATCTATTTGCACATATACTTTTTTTTTTCATCACCAGAATCTGTGATTAACTGAATAAAATCAGCAGCCCAGGAGTAGCTTATTCCAGACTCTGGTAAAGGGATTTGCACAACTTTTAAATCAGTGACAGGCAAGTAAGTGACTACGTCTTCAGTTGCTCCTACAGTTCAGCTGCTCAAGAAAGGTTATTGAATTGGGTGATAAATATAAAGCCTTTTGTTAAAGATGAAAAGGCCCCTAGGTGCTTAGCACTGCAACTCTTTAAAAGCTACGTTATTTTTACCTCATTACAGAAATATCTTAATATTTCATTTCTGACATATGCTATGTTCCAAAGCAGATGCCTTTTTAAAATTGCTCCAAAAATTGAATTTGATAGACTAAATAAAATTCCAGAACCTTCTAGGTTTTTTTTTAAAGAGAATTTATTAATTTATTTTATTTCTTCTGGTCAATTCTCTTAAAAGGTGAAAGGTAGAAAGATATCATCCCCATGCCTTATCTTTGAATCCTGTATACTTATGCTTATTAAAATCAATAGAATCCATTAGCCAACATTGTTTCCATTTTTAATAATCTATTGATATATGGCCTGTGCTTTTACAGGACTAAACAAATTTCCTCTTTATGTGCCCTGTAATAGCTCGAGGTCAGGCTGGCTGAGAGCCGTCGCTGCATATAAATGTTTATTTACAGCCTGACTACTGATTGAGAACATATCTGGTCCACGGGCTTCAGATGGCTTTTAAACTGGAGATTTATGATCTACTTCCTGTTTTCCAGACACAGCACACCATTTTTAAGCAAAGTAATGAATGCTCAATATTGTGGACGGAATCGGCTGGTGCTTTACCCAAACTGAGAGTGGAGGGTGTGCAGTATCTGGAGGTTCCATTATTTATTTATTCATCCATCCATTCATTCATTCACTCCTTGGTTTGGCACTGGGGGGAAGGGGAGAGTGATTCAGGACTCCTTGAATATCTCATCATTTCACACTTTCTATCACTGACCCTGGAAATTCTCAGCTTCTGCTGAGACTCTTTAAGCATAAAACTCCTATATTCAACCACAGTCCCTCATTCCCACTCCCAGAGGGCCTTTTGATGGACATTGAGAAGCTAGAGATCATCCAACAGGAGATGACTAGAGCTGAAGGGCTTGGAAATCATGCTGGATGAATGAATGAATAAATGAATGAATACACACTTATGAAATATCAGGTAATGTTCTAGATGTTGAGGATTCATTACAAAAAATGAAATAATCTCTACTCTATGATATCCATATAGGGAAAAATCTGTTGAAGGAATGGAGATGTTGTGTGGAGAAAAGAAAATGTGGTGGAGGAGACCATGATAACTGGCTTCAAGTATTGAAAAGGCTACCAAATGGCAGATGAATTATATTTGCTCTTCTTGGCCCCAGAAGGAAGAACTGTGAGCTATGGGGGGAAATTACAAAGAAGCTGATGACAGATTCGGTCTTCCCAAAGTAGAATAGGCTGCCTCTGGAGATAACGGGTTTACCTTCACTAAGGGTCTTTAGCCAATCTCCAGTATGTAGAAAGTGAGGGAGACATTTCTGTTTTACTATAGGTCCACAATTATTTGAAACATGGAAATGATCAGACACAATAACAAAATTTCTGGGATGTAGTGCACAGGAGGAAAAATTACATCTCTAAAACTATCTATTAATAAAATATAAAAAGAGTATTAATGAACATAATGTGAATTTTAAAAATAAAATACCAATGGAAGCTCTGGATACTGCGCCTCCTCCACTCTCAGTTTGGGTAAAACACCGAGTCCTTTCACAACATTGAGCATTCATTATTTTGCTTAAAAATGATGGGCTGTGTCTAGATAACAGGAAGTAGATCATCAATACAATGGAGAAAGTACTGAGAATTAGAGGAATTAACAAGTTGGAAATCAGAGTTTTAGGAATGAGAATCCTTAAAGTAGATGCTGGCAAAAGATTAACCTACTGTTTCTTCTTTACAGAGTATTGTGGATGTGGAAGAAGATATACAACTCTAGTTTTTGTTTTTTTTTTTTTGTTTTATTGATTTGTTTTGTTGGAATTTTTTAATATGGGAAAGCTACTTAAAGGTTGCTTCCAATACTTCTTCCAAGTCTGACAGTCTCTAAGTCTTGTTTACAACAAATGTCTTTCTTTAAGTCTGGTTACTCTAGCTTTCCAATGATAAAAACAACTGATGTCACTTGCTAAATTTAATCTTAGAATAAGTGGTCCTTCTTCCCTGAATAATGGGAATTGGTAACTATCTGGTGGAACACATCTCCTCTTCAATTTACTGATTTATTTCACTTTAATTCAGTTAATTAATCTCTTACATTATTTAGAGACTGTGCAAAGCAATGTAGAGATAAAGGAATGAGGGGAGAGGGCAGAGGGGAAAAGGGAACCCTTCTTTCTGTCTACAAAGAATATAAATCCATTGACTCCTAAATTTTCACTGAACATTGACAATCGTACTGGATTGACTTTCTTTTTTTTTTTCTTTTTTTTTCTTTTATAATTATAACTTTTTTTTGACAGTACATATGCATGGGTAATTTTTACAACATTATCCCTTGCACTTACTTCTGTTCAGATTTTTTCCCTTCCTCTCCTGACCCCCTCCCCCAGATGGCAAGCAGTCTTATATATGTTAAATATATTACAGTATATTCTAGATACAATATGTGTATAGAACCGAATTTCTTGTTGCACAGGAAGAATTGGATTCAGAAGGTAAAAATAATAGTTTACACTCATTTCCCAGTGTTCCTTTTCTGGATGTAGCTGATTCTGTCCATCATTGATCAATTGGAATTGGATTAGCTCTTCTCTATGTTGAAGATATCCACTTCCATCAGAATACATCCTCATACAGTATCATTGTTGAAGTGTATAATGATCTCCTGGTTCTGCTCGTTTCACTCAGCATCAGTTGATGTAAGTCTCTCCAAGCCTCTCTGTATTTCTCCTGTTGGTCATTTCTTACAGAGCAATAATATTCCATAACCTTCATATACCACAATTTACCCAACCATTCTCCAACTGATGGACATCCATTCATTTTCCAGCTTCTAGCCACTATGAAAAGGGCTGCCACAAACATTTTGGTACATACAGGTCCCTTTCCCTTCTTTAGTATTTCCTTGGGATATAAGCCCAGTAGTAGTATGGCTGGGTCAAAGAGAATGCACATTTTGATAACTTTTTGGGCATCTGGATTGACTTTCAATTGATGCTCTCCCATCTCTCAATGAAAGTGAAACGTTTCTTCACTAAACCTCAAGAAAACCATATGACTCGGGATCTACCCATCACTTTGACAATTGGCTGCTTTGAGGAGCCAGTAAATGAAGGTCTTTCCAAACTGGAATTTCCACTTCCAAATCTGAAGCTCATGAGCCCCGACAGTTACCCCACATTCCATGGATTCTAGTTTCAACGGCAGACAGAGCAGCTTGGTTTCCCGCAGATCCCGTTCTTCATTCATCCAGACTCTTCCAATTGCAAATCTCACTCGTCTGAAAGTTTCTTGGCAGCGAATTAGTTTTGGACACAAGTGTGCTTGACTCTAACTGCCCCCTGGGGAGAGCGTGATTTTTCCTCAATCTTGTAAATAGTAGATTTACCAAGGCGGAGAGTCCACAACTGTGTTAAATACATGCTTGGGCAGATATTTGGGGCTGCCTTGGAAATTAGAGGACTGAAAAGATAAATAAGGGAGGAGAAGATGCTGTTTATTTTTCAAAAGCTTTAGGGGAAAGAGAGAAAGGAAGAGCTGTTTCCCTTTCCTCTCCCCACAAGGGCTTATTCGGCCATATTTCAGGAAGCTGAGTTAAGGTGATCCCAAATTCTAAGAGATATCTAGGAATTTGATGCTGGTTTCTCAAGGACCCATGAGTGTACTGCCAGTACTAATGCAGAACTTATTGCAAAAAGCACCAAGGGTTTATTGACATTTCTTTGGGTGGAATGGGGGTAGGACTACATGATCTCTTGGATCCATTCTCAGTGGAAGGCTCCATGTTCCTGGGAGATGCTGGTATAGAACACGACTTAGAATCCAAGAACCTTTGGCCAGAGCTAAGACTTTCTCTTTGACTGAGGTTGCCCTTATAATGTTCCATTCTGTGGTGAGATACGGTCTCTTTTTATAGTTAAGTTCTACTGATACCATCATCCTGGAAAAAGTGTCCTGTGGATCTCTCCAGAGCTTCCCGATAAAATCTTATAAGGATCAGGAGGAAGACTGGGAATATTTCCATGTGAAGTTCCTCAGTGGGGTAAGTTACAGATCATTCAGAGGAACACAATCAACACAGTGAAAAACTTTGAGTTATTTCCGCGTGAGGACTGATGGAAGGAAATGGAAGTGTTTGGACTGGGGAAGAGAAAATTGGAGGGGGCAAGAAGCAGAGAACCAAATTTAGGCTTGATCAAAGGACATACCATCAAAGTGAGCCATGACAAATGGAGTTCATTGACCAGGAGGCAATGGATTCCTCTTTTTTGGAAGCCTCCAAGTGAAAACTAAAGAATCAGTTGTTGGGATTGTTTTAGAAGGGGTTAAAATTCAGTTACATCTTGTACTAAATTCCTCTGGAGTACCTTTCAGCTCTGAGATTTTTCAATTGAGATTCTTGCATAGATACTGCTTAGAAATTTAAATCAAGTAAAGACAGAGGAACCAAATTCAATCCAATTCAATGAGCATTTATGGAGTGCTCACTGTATACCAGGAAGTCTACTAGATGACCAGGACAAAAACAATGCAAGCCCTGCCTTTTAGGAGCTTACATTCTAATAGAAGCAATACATTTCCAAAATGCATAGATTACTTAAAGTGTCCTTGTATGCTTGAAGGTCGTTCAGAAGACCCTATGAACATGCCATTAAACTTGTGCAGAGATTGAGGGGGTCTTGGACACACAGAGATGCTCTAGTCCCATCCCTACAAGTGGGCAGTACACACATACACACACACACACACACACACACACACACACACACACACACACAAGCAGCCCTCTTCTGCAGATTTTATGTGCATTCTTAATCTGCAGCCTCATAAAATGCCTCGGAATCAAAGTCACACATGGCACGGTAAGCAACCATTGAGACCCAGGGCCCCGCCATGAAGAAACACGCTTGTTAAAATGTGTAATGAGAGACATAACCGATCCCCAATATTGGGCAAAGCCATCATTAAATCTCTTAATTATAGCAGAATTTTCCCTGTGTCTCTTCATAAACAGGCTTGGCAGGAAGCCAAGGGGATTGAAGGAGTGACTGGGGTGGGATGGAAGGCCCCTCTGGAATTCCTCTGCCTTTACCATTCCCCTGGCCCTGGGCTACCAGAGCTCTCCATTGCAGACCGTCAGGATTCATCACTCCCAGACTTAAGAGACACCTTAGAAGTCACTTTTCCCCCAACCCCTTCAATTTAGAGAGAAGTAAACTGAGTCAGAGGGAGGTGGCTATGTGATTTATGCAAGATCTCACGCAGGTTTTGAATTCAGTTCCAGGGCCTCTAAATTCATTGTTCTTCCTGCCTCTTCATACAGACACTGCTGGCTCACAGAATTTGAAAGTTGGAAGGGGTCTTAATAATAATGTAGTCCAACTTCTATAGGAGAAGAATCCCTTTTTTAAAATACTGTATAAGGGATCTTTAGTTGCTGCTTAAAGACTTCCTCCAGCAAGAGGAAACCCACCACTTCCAGAGATAGCTTTTTCCTATTCCACTTGTAGAATGTTTTTATTGTTGAGAAATCTTTCTCGATGTCAAATCCAAATTAGTTTCATTGAGATTTGTTAGTAGTCTTCCAGCTAATGGTCCAGAAATCACTTTATATTTTTCTTGTATTTACTTATTTGTGTATATTTTGAATCTTTCTCTGTCCAAGTGGAATATAAACACCTAGAAGACAGGATCAGATTTCCAGCTTTTATTTCTGCATCTCCAATAGAAGACAGTAGCTAATATAACCATAAGATAATAATATGACTAACTAAAAAATAAAAATAACTAGCATTCATATAGTGCTTAGTAAGTGTCTGAGACTGGATTTGAACTCAGGTCTTCCTGAGTCTAATGTTCTATCCACTGAATCACTGCTTTTGGATGAATGAATCAATAACTACTAGAACGAATAGCGAAAGAATAAAAGAATGAATGAAAAACCATTAAGTGCTTATTCTATGCCAAGCATTGTGCTCAGTACCTTGGTTACAAAATCCAAAAGTGAGACAGACTCTAAGGTGCCGGGAGCTTCCAACTCATCTAAGGGTTTGTGGCCTGAGATTCAGGCTTGGTTGGGAAGATACAGACTGTGGGAGGGAGGTTGATTTATATGTCCTTTTCAGTAGTAATAACAGCACTGATAAAATCATGGTGCCAGAGTAGGAAAGCAGAAGGGATGGGGGCAAAAGGAGATATTAGACATGGAAGGCATTGTGGAACCATCTAGTCCAGCTATCTCATTTTTATAAAGAAAATGGTGATGAAAAAATGTTGTGAGACCCTTAGAGACAAAGTACTTATAGTAGCAGGACTCAAACCCAGGACCTCTGACTTAAAATCTACTGTACACTGCAAGGGAAGGCTGGTGATACTCTAGAAAAGGAAGCAGTAATCACTAAGATGGCCTCTCAGAGAGCACACCTTCCTAAGCAAACCTCCTTTTCTCTTTTGATGAGCCCCCAGACTGTCAGACATAAGGCTACATATCAGACAATATAAACAGAACATTTGACAAGGACTCTTATTGCTGTTTAGACAAGATGGAGACAGACATGAAAGATGCTAATGTAGCTCCTGGATTGAGAGCTTCTTGAGTGATTGGAGGATAAAGTTAGTCAATGAGGAATCAATGACAATTTGGAGAGAGATCATTGATAGAGAGCCCCAGGGGTCTGGCTTTATTGAGAGGGGTGAAGAGAAATGTAAGTTGAATTGAGCCCAGTAGTGAAAAGGGCAAATTTAATTGTCCCAAAGAACTAGTCATTTCATTGAGAGAAAACCAAATGTGTGGGTGTTCTTTTATCTCTTTATTATTTTCTTTAAGTTATATTATAGAAGGAAGCCATAGCTTCCCTCATTCCTCTCTTTATGCAGAAGAGTTGAAGAGAAACTCAAGAATTGCTAGTCCAGTGATGTCAAACTTAGAAACAGGGGCGGGGGGAATCCATGAGGGTCCCTAAGAGGTCACATTGATTTAGTATTAAAACGTGTTGGTATCTATATTTCATTATATTTTCACTCCTTTAGTTAAATATTTTCCAATTAGTTTGGGTGATGATTGGGATGGTTTTGGGCTCCTAGGATCTAATCCAACCATTTTACAAAGTGGAAGTCAAAGACAAGAAAGGAAGTGACCCAGAGTCACTTAAGGGTAGGAGAATGTGACTCCAAAGTGTTCAGTCTTCCCACTCTCCCATATTGATGCCTTTCTGAAAAGTGAAGGGGAAGTCAGATTCTGACAAATCACCTGGAGCATCCAAGAGTGCTTACGACACCTTTGGTTTCATACAACAGTCATTTTTGAACATTCCCCAAATGAGCCTTTCCTTGTTAAGAGGATTTTTTTTTTTAATGTAAAGGGATTTTTAAAAATTGTAAACAAAATTGTAAAGAAAAGACAAGGGGTATGTCGCATTCCACTCCCATAGGCACCCACCCCCCCAACCTCTCCAATAAAAGGTGGGAATGGAAAATGAAGGTCTTAAAGGAAGCCTCATTTTGAGAAATGGAGAAAATTTTTGTAGAGCAAATAATCACCCATTAGGTTTGATAAGTCTCAGTTGTCTTTTTTTTTAAGTGTAGCCCACCTGTATTTGGTTAGCACCAACTGTTCTAAAGCCTTGTGCCTCTTTCCTTCTGTACATTCTACTGTAGAAAGCAATTTAGGCCGGTGAGGTAAGGTAGGAAGTGTGAAACCACACACAGAGCAGGGAAGCCTTCATTACGGATTTACCCTCTGACTTCTTGGCTGTGAAATGGGCACTTAAGGGAGCCAACATGTTGTGGTATTTGACCTGAGGCCCAAAAGCTTAATTATGGGGAACAGCTGAAAGCAAGGGGGAGGAGTGGGCAATATGTGTGCCAACTGCAAAGGGTTCATGGGCTAACCAAACAAAAGACTCTCCTCCCATGAGATTCTGGGGATGTCCCTAGGACTTTGTGTGACCCTGGTCAGGTATATGTTTTCTCTGGCCTCAGTTTTCCCATCTGTAAAAATATTAGAGTTGAATCATATCAGAGTAGAAAGCACACTGCTTCAAGAACCAGAGTTCCTGCATTGAAATCTCAACTTGAACTTGGGTGACGTTGGAGAAATAACTTAAATTTTCTATTCCTCGGTTTCCTCAGATGACAAATGTGAGCATTGAACTAGAAGACCTCTTAATCCTTTTTAGATCTGGATCTATGAATTCAGTGATCTCTAAGATCATTATGAATTCTGTATTTCTTCTAGCCTACACTATTAATCCCCTACAATATCTGTCCCCCTGCACCTCCACCCACTTCAAGTGCTACCTTGTCCAGGATGTTTTCCCAGACCATTCCAAACCACAGGAATCTCTCTCTCTTCTGAATCCTTACAACACATACATGCTGTTCCCCGTGACCCCTTAATAATCTCATAAGATATTGAATAGTTATCTTCCAACCCAAGGAGTTTTGTCATCCATTCTGTTCCAAAAATTGCCACAGCAGATAAACGTTGCCTCCTGCAATAGAATGTAAGATCCTTTTGGACAAAAACTGAATTTCTTTTGTATCTCTGATCCTGCTGTTAGAGACTGGATCCCATTAAGCTTTTAAATTCACTCATTTACTCTCGAATGGGCTGCAGATTTTGCTAACCACTTCACTACCAGGTTCCAATATCTCCATGCTATAACCACTGTTACCTCCCAAGATGGGCACTATTTGTGGCTATGAAAGCACAAAATTCAAGAGGTGGAACTGGGAGCTCTAGTGGAATATCTACAGCAAACTGCTCTCCATTAAGACACCTGCAATGATTGAGATGTCAATATTTCCAAAGGCAGCCCAAGTCCGCATTGGAACAGCTCTAATGCTTGTAACATTCTACTTTCCATCTAACTGAAATACGTCTCTCTGCGGCTACCTCCACTGACTGTCTGTCTGTCTGTCCCAGATGAAGCGGAGAAGAACAAGCGTATTCTTTCTTCCATATGACAATCCTCCGACTAATTGAAGACAGCTATCATATACCGATTTCCCTTCTCCAGACTAAACATCCCCTGGTCTCTCAAGTCTTCCTCATTGGTGACTGACATTCTCTTCCTCTGCTAGAGGGATAGGATTCTCCCTAATTGTGTAAACAAACCAGGACTACATCAAATAATAACTGGGGGAGAAGGTGTGGGGAGAAAGAAGTAAAAAAAGGGTTACCGGTCCCTGCAATATTATGCTGTTAAGTCTCAACTATTTTTTACCAGTGTTGTTGCCTCTTTCGCTGTAGTTTCTCTGATCCATTCACCCTACCACCTAACTGCCTACAATTGACTGTATTAACAGAGCTCTGATTTCCAGATTTGGACAGGAAATAGCCCTGCTTTCCTCCTGTCATGCTCAGGACATATATACAACAATGATCAATTCTGATCACTACTTTTAATTTTTTTTCTAAAGATGCTTTAAAATCATTTTTTCCATAACACTTTCATTTCCCAATGTATTTCTCTGTACCCCCTGATGAATCATCCTTTTTAATTAAAGAGTAAAAAATGAGGAAATGAATGTTCTTAACTAATTCTCCCCACTTGAATCAGGACCTCCATTTCCCAGTTCAGAAGTGTTGCTTCTTCGAGAACTTCCTGCTCCCTCCTAGACTGACCAGTTGATGAACAATTATCTCTCAAGCTTCTACAGTCTCAGACCCTACCCTCAGAACTCAGATTCCAAGACTTCTTGGAGCTTCTATTCCATCAAAGGACAAAATATGTATTTGTATAGCATCAGAAGTAGAGATCAGACCGGTCAGACCAATAATTCCACTCAACGAATGTCTGGGTGAATCCTCTATCAACATAGATTGGCATAGGACCAGAGTTGCTAACTGGTCTCTGTTGTCTCCTAAGCCAGAGCTGAAGCTTATCGTCTGGGGATCATCCGAAGGTTGATACTGCAAGAACTCCACAGGCTCCCTTTTGTTTGGTTGTTAATTTGGATTATCTAGTCATCAGAGGAAATCATTAATTTTTACCACCTAGTAAAATGGAACAGGGAGGTGTGGATACCAGAGCCCAGATTTGGCCAAGTTAGCCCTCTTTTCTCTGAAGTTCTCAGCTCTCCAGCCAATCCACTACTTCTTTTTTTTAAATTAATTTTATAATTATAACATTTTTGACAGTACATATGCATAAGTAATTTTTTTTACAACATTATCCCTTGTACTCCCTTTTGTTCCGAATTTTCCCCTTCTTCCTTCCACCCCCTCCCCTAAATGGCAGGCATTCCCATACATATTAATTATCTTATAGTATATCCTAGATATAATATGTGTGTGCAGAACCGAATTTTGTTGTTGTTGCAAAGGAAGACTTGCATTCGGAAGATATAAATAACTTGGGAAGAAAAACAAAAAATGCTCACAGTTTACACTCATTTCCCAGTGTTTCTTCTCTGGGTGTAGCTGATTCAATTGGAATTCAGCCAATCCACTACTTCATACAGGGTGACCAGAAAGAAGTAGTTTAAGCTCTTTGGACCTCAGTTTCTTCTTCTGAAAAATAAAGGTGGGGGTGGGGAAATTAAATGGTCTCATATCCCTTCCAACTGTTGATGGTTGGCCCTTCCAGAATGTATTTGTCCAATCTGGCAGTTACAAGAAATCAAGGCAAATAGCAGATACTCTGGATGACAGAACCAAGAACAAATCTAACAAAGGAAATTTGTTTTCTTCCGTGCTCCAAAGATCTGTGATCTCCCAGGTGCAAAAATTCCCTCTCCCAATGTAGATTTCAATCTTAATAAATATTTCATGAGTTCCTCTGAACAAAAATAAAACAAAACAAGCAAATTAAAAAAAAAAAAAAAGCCCTCTGGTTTCCTGAAGGTAATGCAGCCTGGCAGAAACTTTGGCAGAGTCTAAGATTTAAAGGTTAAAGATAAAATGCCCTAAGTCACAGCATCTCCAGAAGCCATTTAAGCCAAGCCCAGCCTGAAAAGGAATCCCTACTACAATCTCCATGGCAAGTGACCAAAAAGCCTTGGCTCAAAGATCTCTGGTGAGAAGAAAAAATCATAATACCTATGCAGACTCATTGGTTTTGGATAGCTCTCTAAAATTAGTCTTTGATTTTGTTTTCCCCTTGAATCTATACCCAAAGTTACTATCATAGAAGAAAAAGAATTAGTCAGTAGAGACTTGAGTCTATCAAGTCCAATCTCCTCATTTTTATAGATTAGAAAACTGAGGATCAGGGAAATTAAGTAACCAAGGTAAGATATGAGCCAGGTTCTCTGATTTCTAAGATTTCCCTTTCTTCTATATCATCCTATTTCTATATGCACAGTTACCCACTGAGTGCCAGTTATCTGTACACAAAAAGTCATGAACCAACTCTCCATCTCCTTTAGTCTTGGCTTGGAGTCTTTTCAATTTAGATGGCTGTGCAGCTCTCTAAAGGAAAAGGAAACTAGCTCTCCTGTGACTGATAGAGGAGGGTTTCTCTTTTAGTCATTTCTGGCAATATTCTTCCCAGAATCCTCCCTAATGGGCTAATCCTTCACCTGGAAAATGGTCATTTATCCAAAAGGTGAGATAGTTTCGGGAAGGGCCAAGGAAGAATTTATTACCCAACAACTCCAAGAAAAATGCCAGGAGCAGAACAGAGTTCTATGCACAATTACTGATCTGCCCAAGGCCTTTGAGACTGTTGGTCGTGATGGCTTGTGAAAGATCATGGTGACATCTGATTGCCCAAAGGAGTTCCTCAGTGTTGTCCGCCAATTCCAGGATGACACACTTACAGGATTTCTGGTGAAGGAAGATGCTTTTACACTTTCCCAGTCACCAATGGAGTGAAGCAGAGCTGTGTGCTGGCTCCCATGCTCTTTAACATGATATTTTCCATAAAGCTATGAGACACTTTCAACAAGGATGAAAATAGCCTCAGGGTCAGATTTTCACATATTTAAGATAGCTATCATATGTCCAGTAAATTTTCTTTTCTGAAGGGTGAACACACATACACACACTCCTCATATGACTTGTTAATCCTAACTTTCAATATTCTAACTTTTTTTCTGGATACTCTCGAGATTATCCATGTCTTTCAACAAAGGACCAGACTCCCTGCATCTAAAGAGTTATCACAAGAAGGGAGACCACTGAAAGATGATTTTTTTTCGTTTATAAAAGAATAGATCATCCCAGAAACTCATGAAGACCATGTGGTTAGTGGAGCATCTCTGTTTATCAAATCAGGAATTTTTGAAGTAAAATAAAATATATAGTTATACTAAATGAAGAGAGATTGCAAAGTCTTACAATACGACTCTTTTCCAACAGAGATCTGCATTTTTAACAGAAACTGAGGGAAACCTAGAGCAAAGGGCTTGCTGTTTGAAGATCTTCATGAGAGTAAAAGAATCCTAGGAGGATAGATTTGAGAGATGGGAGTTGATATTAGTGATTATCAAATCTATCCTCCTCATTTTATAAAAGAGGAACTGAAGTCCCCAGGAGGGAAGTGATGTGCAAGGAAGGTCCAAGAGGTAGGGTTCTAGCTCAGTTCCCCTAAGTGCAAATTCAGTGTGCTTTTAACTAGGAGGGAAGGCTGATGCTCACTATATCACCTGCACACACACACACACACACACACACACACACACACACACACACACAAATGCACACTGGATTTTCCCTCCTTTCCAAATCAGCAGTTAAACAAGCCTATGGAGAGCCCAGATGGTTTATTTTTTAATAGCCTGTGACCTACAATCTACTTTACTTTGGGTGTTAATGGCCAAATGTTTTGCAAGTAAATTACCAGGAAGAACAATCCCTGAGAGGCAAAGAGGTAGGTAAGATTGTTAGGGGAAAGGTAACCCCCTCCCCCTTTCAGGCAGACGTCCTCCCTGCTCAGAGGCAGCCATCATGACTGGAAGCCTGGGGCTGAACGGAACAGGGAGACCCTATGGACAAGCCCCCTTCTCAAAGGCCAGGGCCCAGTGACTCTGGGGCTGGCCAGAAGACTAGTGAGGGGCCAACAACCAGACCCAGAGGAGGAGCAGATGTCTGGCTTTCAATTATCATTCTCCAAGGAAAAGGGGAAAGTGTTTCATGGGAAAGCACAAGGAGATGGCTGGATGTCATTTGAACAATTCCTTTTGTCCAGGCTGAATTAGCCTGGGGAGCTGGGGAGAGGAAGGAACGATTCCCAAGGCAGGACTTGTCTCGTGCTTCCTTTGAGTATCACTACTTTCCTTCTGCAGCCTCCCTCAGGGATGGATAGTAGAAGGAGAGATACAGATACAGATGTACTCTATTCTATAGCCATCATCTAACTATACTGCTGCTCCTCCTCCTCTTCCTCCTCCTTCTCCTCCTCTTCCTCCTCCTCCTCCTCCTCCTCTTCTTCTTCCTCTTCCTTCTCCTTCTCCTCTTCCTCCTCCTCCTCTTCCTCTTCCTCTTCCTCCTTCTTCTCTTCTTCCTCCTCCTCCTCCTCCTTTTCCTCCTCCTCCTCCTCCTCTTCTTCTTCCTCCTCCTCATTCTTCTTCCTCCTCCTCCTTCTTTTCTTCTTCTCTGTCTCTGTTTTTCTCTCCCCCTTTCCTTTTCCTCTCTCCCCCTTTCCTTTTCCTCTCTCCCTCCCTCTTCTTCCCTTCTACCCCTCCACAAATGTGACCCCCATTAGAATGTAAGCTTTTTGAAGTCAGGGCTTGTTTCTGTCTTTCCATATTTAATGAATATTTATTGTTTGATAAAGCACACACTCTGAATGGTTCTCTTCCTCTCAGTTTCTAGAATAAGGTCTGAATTCTGCTCCTACTGGGGCAGTCAGCAGTTCTGAGCCCCCAGAGACACCAGCCTGGGGGGACTCTAGAGAAGCTCGGGGCAAGAAAACTCCAGAGCAGGGCTGGCTTTGCAGGGAGTGAGTTTGCCGCAGGGATTCAGTTGACCTTTTTTTTGGGGGGGGGGGGGGGAGGAACTTTGGCTTAAGGTTCTAGCCCTAAAGCAGGGAAAGTTTGCCAAGGGGATATTTATATCTTTTAAAGGAGCACACACACACAACCAGCCAATTAAGCAGTTTTAGCAGATTGAAGCTTTTTCTGATTTATTTTGAATAAGAAAAGTGACAAATGGCCTAGAGGTAAGGCAGTTCAAGGGGCTATTGTAAAGGGAGGGCAGCTACTTCTTGGGCCCTAGGGCACTCTGCCGGGACCTTCTGGGCTTTTTGAGAGGAGATATCCCTGGTCCCTAAAATGAGAGAGCTCTGGGGGGAAGAAGCTGAGCCAGGAGACAGACACTTAGGTCTTCTGGTAGAAAAGGAAGAAACTGGGAATGGAGACACCTGGATCTCCAGCCTCCCTTTGCCAGGGGCCTTCAGGCTTGCCAGGAAATCCAGTGACCTTGGAAAGAAGCTGGAGAAGAGTGGGCCCTCCAGACCTGCCGGGCATTTGTACCTGGACTCAGCTTGTGGAAATCAGGAGTTGATTGCCAATAGCCATGGATATCTCTCCCCGACTTCCCAGACAGAGCTGGCCACCGGGACGTCCCCACAGGGCACTCCTTCCCCAGTCCCTGCAGACTTCTCCCCTCCCTGCCCTAGCCCCCAAACTGCTGCCAAGAAGTTATGGGGGATGTTAATGTTTCCTCCTCTGAGCTCAGCCATGGACCCTCACCACTGATTTAATGTTCTGTTTCCATTAAGTCCATCACAAGGACCCTAGAAGGCATTGGGGACTGATAGAAAAGATCAGACTAGGTAGCCAGTCCAAACATCAACCTTTGGAGGTCGCAGTATGAAAGGAGGTGATTTTGTTACCTGGGGGAAAAAATCCTGCAGGTTGTTCCCGATTCTAACAGAACTTTGCTCCCTCCCAAGGCCTACAATGAAAGTGATTAGTGTCCCCGAAGTCTGAACCCTACTCCCACTCACCTACTTAGAGATCCTAATGAAGAACAAATGCTGATCATTAAGCACTTATTAGTCACTACTGTATGCTAGGTACCATGCTAGCTGCTAGAATACAATGACAAAAGCAAAATCTTGCCTTCTCCCAGAGATCATATATTCAGTCAGGAGAAATAATATGTATACATGTATAGAGATAACAAAATGTAAATCAAGTAAAAACAAGATAATTTGGGAGCTGGGGAGATAGAGTGGGGAGGAACTAATTAGCAGCTGGAAGGAGCATGAGGGGATATAGAAAGTGTCCCATCCATGGGGAGCCTTTAGACCTAATGGAAAAATCCTCTTTGTTTTTAAGAGGCAGTTTCCCCAAGAGGCTGAGGCAGTATAGAATCCAAAGGAACAAGTGGGGGGAATCAAGTCAGAAAGCTCAGTTCATAACTCAATAAAGTCACCAGAGCTTCAGGGGACCCTTTTGCAAATATGGTGACTGGACTGTGCACTGTGTCTTTAAGACACTAATGGGCCCTCTTAAAATAAAAAAGACAGTTCACTCACACACTAGCAGGTTCTCATCTGACATCAGTAGGGAATCAAAGATATTTTATTATTTGGAAACTCCATATAGGGAAAGGCAGCCTTGAAAATCTGTCATTACTCCAAAAACCACACCTCCCCTGGGAGTTAATTATTTTCTTAAAATGCAACTTGTACTGTTAGCTTAAAACATTCCAACTGTGTTCACACTCTTTAAATCTTCAGCAAACCTTAGAGTTTAAATCACTTGCAGATAAGGGTAATTCTATTAGGGAAGGGGGGGGAAGCCCTCAGAGGAGGTGAAATAGAATGAAATAAAAGGGTATTGAGAAAGGTTTCCTCTGGGTGTCCACTGCCCTCTCCCCTCAAGAGTCTGGCAGACGCTGAAGTCCTTAGAAATTTTATAGGCCCCAGCTCTCCATGTAACCCAACCTGGTTACCATGTTGTTGTTCCCTCCCTCCTTCAGAAAATCCAGAGAGTCGATTCTGCCCATACTCTGTAAGCACAAAAGGTACCACTTTGAGGGGTTCAAGTTTTAGGGTTCCACTTCTCAGCTGACTGACACCTGACGCCTTTTCATGGAGGTGCCTTCGGAAGAAGAAATGGGAGATGAAGTAAAGATGGCCTGAAGGCCCTGGGCTTGGACAATGGATCAGTGGAAGGCAGGCCACTAAAATGAAGGTCCCTTGGTTAGCAAATGTAGCTCCTGCCCTTCTTTGCAGAGGTAAGGGACTATGAGTGTGGAAAGGTAGGTATTGGGTAGGATCTCAGCTTTCCACTCCCTCATGTACAGATGAGGAAATCATGAAATAATGCATCCTTTCAGGATCTTGATTCACCCCAAAGAAATAGCAAGCTTGCTTTCTCTCCTCCTCTCTTTGTGACTTCTTTTTTTTGCTTTTTCTATCTCTTTTTATGATAGGGAGAGGAAAAAATGAAAAAAAAAAAATCAAGATAAATCTTAAATTGGAAAGATCTTGTGGCACTGGAGCGTAAGGTCCTGAGAGCAGAGAACTTGTTTTTAACTTTTCTTTGCAGCACCAGTGTTTAGCCTTGAGCCTGATCCATAGTATGTGCTTAATAAATGCTTGTCAGTTGATTACAGATTCATGTTCTGTACGTCCATATTATATTTTTATGTCCTTACCTTCTCCCCCTACAGACTGTATGCCCCTTGAAGGCAGGAATATCTTTGTTTTTATCCTAATACACTAGAACTCAACCCAGTGTCTTGCCCAGAATACATAACCAAATAAATGTTTTTCAAGTGCAATTGATGGCCAAAATGTGCTTCTACATAGGCAGCTGGACGGTGCAGTGGATAAAGTTCCAGTCGTAGAGTCAAGAAGACCAGAATTTAAATACACTCTCAGGGTATTCACCAATTGTGGGACCCTGGGCAAATCACTTGACCCTATTTGCCTCAGTTTCCTTCTCTGGAAATGGATCTGGAGAAGGAAATGACAAACCCCTCCAAGGAAACCCATGGACAATATGATCCACGAGGTCAGGAAGAAAAAGCATGAGGAAAGCCAAAGCCAAGAATGGCCTGTAAGCTGGTCACAGGCCATTAATAGGTCATGGATCCAATGAGATAACGTGCTATATAGTTTTCACATATCTAACATATATTCCCCATCTGAGGAAGGGGGGAGAATTTGGAACACAAGGTTTTGCAAGAGTTGAAAAATTATGTATGCATATGTTTTGAAAATCAAAAGCTTTAATAAAAATAAAGAAATAAAATTTTAAAAATAGAAAGATAACATGATAAAATATAAACTGTTTGAGAGCAAAAACCATTTCATTCACTGCCTCTATTCCTAGTACTGAGGACAGAGCCCGCCACATAGCTGGTGATTTATAAATTCCTATTGATTGATTATAGACGTATAGCTCTTTGTAAACCTTAAATTGCTAATCAAATGTCACTTACACTCATTGCAGCTGCTGGCATCCCTTATTGCTCTGGGAGGCAGGAGTAATTCAGAGATTCTCTTGCTATATCAGAGCATAAGAAAGATGCTCCTGGTGGATCAAAAGATGAACTTGTCTTTGTCTCCCTTTGTCCCCAAACATGGAGAAACAAATCTTTCATCTAGAACGACAGCTATGGAGAAGAGGAACATCACTCTCAATTATCTCTAGGAAGCAACTGGCTTTCCTTGGGTCTCCTGGCTCATCTCCGGCAGCCCTGTGGGTCACATGCAGGGGACTGACCACAGGGTTAGTACTTCTTCCTGTAGGCCTGCATCCATGGATGATTTTAGGCGTCAGGGGAAGGAAGGGAAGATTCTATGGAAGAATACCAGGAGGTTTCTGAGACACTGAAGGACTGTCCCTGAGGGTGAAGCAGGGGAAGGAAGAAATACTGGAGTGCGACCCTCAAGCCAAATGGAGTTGACAAACTTTTAGTAAGTTCTTTCTAAGTACCGGTACTCTTTCCACTATGTTGCCAGCCAGGTCAGATGGAGGATGACAAATGTGAAATAGAGCTTTGAGAGGGTGAGGAAGAAAGTATGTCCCAGGATGGTGTTTTTGCACCCTGTAAGTTTCGATGCTTTGAGGAAAAGCCCCAACTGCCCACCCTAGTTATGACTCTGAGAGCCAGAAACCAGAAGGGGAGAAGAGATTGGTCAGGACCCAGTCAGCTCAAATTAAGTGACGCTCTAACCACCCTGCTTAGCTGAAGGATGGGAAGAGTTACGAGGCTCATTTTAACATTAACCCAAGCAAAGAGTAATACAGAAGGAAAGCCCCTGCCTCTTGCTACCTCAGACAAAAGGAGAACGTAATCCAAACCTATGGAAATGACGTCTGGTTTATTTACCTTGTTGCCTCTCTATTAACCCAGAGAGCCAGTTCTACTTCATCACGCTTCTGTTTCCTATTTCTCAAGCATAAGTCACTCACCTTACTCAAGAAACTTCAATGGCTCCCAATTATCTCAATATAACTTTTCAGTTCAAAGCCTCCCGACAGTCTAGCTTTAACTGACATTTCCAGGCTTCTCTCGCAAACTCTCCATTCCAGTCAGACCAACCTCCTTGATATTCCATCTCCGGCCTCCGTATCTTTGCACAGGCAGTGCCTGATACCCAGAGTACTCTCCTACTTACTTCCAATTCATAAAATCCCTCGTCTCCTTAGAGTCTCTGGGGGCCCACCTCCTACCTGAAGCCTCCTAGCATGGCTTCAGTTGCTTGTCCCTCCCCTCTGAAATTAGTTTTGTTTATTTATGTGT
>NC_133619.1:631529708-631567208 GCF_048593235.1 Sminthopsis crassicaudata | reverse complement strand
GAGGGAAACCATTAACCACAGTAAGAATTCCTTCAACCATTTAGGCTAGATTTAAAGGGAAAACTTCCTAACAACTAGATGTATCCACAGTAGAAGGGGCTGCCTCAAGGAGTATTGGGTTCACCTGAAGATCTTTAGCTAGAGTCTGGGTGCCCGTTGGCGGACAATGTGGCAGTGGGGATTGTCGGTCAGGTATGGCAGAACCATCTGGGCTTTGAAGCCCTTTCTAGCTCAGAGATTCCGGGATTCACTTGAAATAAATGTTTGAAACCGAGCTCAATTCCAAATGCAGCCCATGTGGCATTTCTTATGGAAGAAAACTCAAAGGCAGCCTGTATAGAGCCTGGCTCTTAGCACATAGCACTTAGATGAGTCAGGTGTCCAAGGATCGAGAATTTAGCAATTAAATGTTCCCTGTAGTACAACTGGGATGTTCAAATCAAGACTGTTGGAGACATCTGAGGGCATTATTGTGCCCAGAATGTTTCAACAGAATCTGAACCATTCAACCAACAGCAACCCAGCTCACCCTCTACCTCCTGTGTACCTTTCAGAGATATTATTATGACACATGATAATCTGTTATCCATCTTTCCTTCGGTCTGGCAGGTGGAAGCAGGCTTGAAACTTTCAGCTTTCTAAGAAGACAAGAAGGAAGGAAGGAAGAGGGAGGGAATGAAACCATCATTTATTTAGCACCTACTACTTTCCCCATTTGTAAAATGTTAGAGCAGGAAATGGCAAAGCATTCCTGTATCTTTGCCAAGAAAACTCCAAATGGGGTGACAGAAAATTGGTCATGGCTAAAATAACTAAACACAACCAAAAAAAAAAAAAAAAAAGTAAGTCATTGAATTAAGTGCTTTACAAATATTATCTCATTTGATTTCATAGCATCCCTGGGAAGGGGGAGCTATAATTAATTATCCATAGTTTTATAGTTGGAGAAACTGAGGGAAACAGAGATTAAGTGATTTGTCCGGTATCACACAGCTAGTAAATTTCTGAGGCCATATTTGGTCTTAGTTATCCTAACTTTAGACCCAGTGCTTTAACCACTGTAGCACCTAGACCACATGAAGATAAGTAGTATATAATGAGTAAAGATGTAGATTTATAAACTCCGTGGGTTTTGGAAGGGAATGAGGGAAACTTAGAGAATAACTTCCTTCAAATACTTGTATTGTTTATTTAATCTGGAAGAACTCATCTTGGCCAATCTATATCCCCCAAGGCCCAGATAGCTTTAGGGTAAACTTCTGGTTCTGATAACTTTCTCCTAATAATAGAGTCTGGATTTTGCTTTCATTGGTATATGGAATTTCTTTTCTTTTCTTCTTTTTTTTCATTGTAGTTAAGTGACTTTCCCAGGCTATCTATTTATAAACGTCTGAGCTCAGATTTGAACTCAAATCCTTCTGATGACAAAACTAGCACTCAGAACAGAGAATTTCCAGATGAAGACTGTCTCTACCACTTCCTGTTGCTTTATCAGAGGTACAATAACACAACAGCATAAATGAGAGATTTATGGCAAAGATCCTGAATTTAACCTATCTTAGCCTCCATTTTCACAACTATAAAATGAGGGTTTGCAATAATCTCCAAAAATTCTGTTCATCGTTTAGTCTCTTACATTCCATTCCACAATTTAATGGTCTCAGATTCTTTCTAGAGTTGCCTGAGACACTAAGGGTCTAAGTGACTTATCCAGCATCACACAACAAGTGTAAGTTAGAGGTGGGTCTTCCTGGTCTTCTTCCCCATCTTTCTAGCTCTAAGCCTGAGTCTCTAAGCACTGTACCATGATGATGAGAGTGGTAGTTATGACGATGGAGAACAACAATGATGATAGCAACAATAACAGTGATATATTTATATCAAAGTCTCCTGACCACTGTTTTCTGCAGTTTTCTCCTATATAAGTCTCTGAGCCACACATCCAAATTGTTTGTAAGCAAGCAACCCAGAGCTTATCCACCATATAATAAGATAAGGTAGTTAGAGAGTACATGTTTAAAGAGTTCTTCCCTTTTTCTGGTCCTAGCCCCGAGCTTGGTGAAGACTATGGACTATTTTTCAGAATCTTTTAAAATGCACAAAGTAAAATGCATTGAATTTCAAAAGAAATTAATTATATTAAATTAAGTTCATGGATACCAGGTAAAAAACCCTTGATAGATGTCTTAAAAGTGTTCAGATCTTCAGATCTAGAAAAACTAGGACGAGTCCAAAGTTAAACTCATCCCTTCTCCAGCCTCCAAAATTCATCTCTCTTTTTAATTTTCATAGTTATATTGATATTACTGCCATCTTCCCATTGGAGTCCTTTCTAAATATTTCTTCCTTCCCTCCCTCCCTTCCTTCCTTCCTTCCTTCTTTCCTTTCTTCCTTCCTTCCTTCCTTCCTTCCTTCCTTCCTTTTTCCTTCCTTCCTTCCTTTTTCCTTCCTTCCTTCCTTCCTTCCTTCATCCCTTCCTTCCTTCCTCTTTTTCTTTCTTTCTCTTTTTCTTCTTTTCTTTTCTCTTTTTTCTTTCTTTCTTCCTGTTTGTCTTTCTCTCCAGCTCCTAGCTCAGTGCTCAGCATATAGTAGTTGCTGAATAAAATTATTTATACCTATTTTTGTATCCCCAGAGTTGGACATAAGGTAGGCACTTAACAAGTGTTTATTGATTTACTGTTTTTAGTGAATTGTAAGCTCAAGACCAATTAACAGGGTGATATGGTAGCCAAAAAATACCTTAATGTGATTAGACATAGTGAGGGCCAGGGAAGTAATAGGTCTGCTGTTTTTGGTCCTGGTCTGGACAATCTAGACCATTGTGTCCACTTTTGGGTACCATTTTAGGCAAGGCACACTGGTAAATCAGGAAGTTTCCAGAGGAGACAGCCAAGATAATAAGCCTTGAGGCTGGATCATACAAGTATCAACTGGAGCAATTAAGAGTTCTAATTTGGATTCTTTACAAAATTGGAGGGCTAACTTGCCAATTACTTTGGTTTCCAGTGACATGATATTTATAATGATAATGAGAGAGGTAGTAAAGCATGGTGGAAAGAGAGCTACTCTCTAAACCATGAAGATCTAGGTTCAAGTCTTGCCTTTGACATATATGGGCTGATTGACCCTGGGCAATCACATAACCTATCATGGCTTTAATCAGCTCTCTTAAGCTTACAGAAAAGTTGTGAGCCTGCAACAGAGGGAATTTCCTTACTTGGGGCTCCCTACACCAATGTAATCAGAGACCCAGAACTACACTCAGTGAAGATGACATTCTTATGTTGCCTATTTTGCTGCTCTGGAAATGACAATGGGAACACAACTACTGGCTTCAAGAATTTGAACGGCTGTCTTGTAAAAAAGTGGCAGAGTAACTAGAGCATTGGATCTGGAGTCAGGAACTTCTTGGTTTCAAATCTGGCTTTAGGCACTTCCTCGTGACCCTGGATAAGCCATTTTACCCTGTTTGACTCAGTTTTCTCATCTGTAAAATGAGCTGGAGAAAGAAATGGCAAAGCACTCCAGTGTCTTTGTAAGAAAACATCAACTGGGTACATCAAGTTAGATGCAACTGAACTGAGCTCATGTGAAGATTGGATTGTATATATTTTTCAAGTAATAGAGGATTAGATGAAAAAGAATGAGTTCTGGGGACACAAGCTTTGGCTCATTGGAAGGAAAAGCTTATGAACCCCTGAAAACAATCTATAAATAAAAGAGTCCCCTCAGGAGGGTGGAGGCTCCCCTCGACAGAGCTTTTTAAACCAAGGTTAAAGGACAACTTATGTTCTATGTCATGGCCGGGATTCATATCCAGGTATGACTTGGGCTGGGTGGCCTCTAAGGTCCCTTCCAGCTGTGAGTTTTGGCAATCCTGTGAAATTTGCTCTGTGTGTGTCCTTCAGAGCCAGTCATCATTTCCAGTAGATCCCATAAAACAAACAGCCGGGAATGATCAAAGGAGGTAGTTGGCTTGAACCTTGAGAGAATCTCCTTTTAAATGGCTCCATCTGTTTTCTCCACCTAACTTCCCAAGAGTGAGATTCTCCATAAATGTAATCCGAAGCAGCTGTGACCATCCCCAAAAAGGATAGAGACAGGCTCCCATCAGCACTGGCTCTTCAGGAAGATAGCATCAACTGATTTAACAAATGTAAAACACTTTGCAGACTTTGGAATTCTATGTAAATGAAAGTTTATCACCCCTATCACCACCACCACCACCACCACCACCACCACCACCACCACCACCACCACCACCACCACCACCACCACCACCACCACCACCACCACCACCACCACCACCACCACCACAAGTGTATTGTGAATGGGAAAGTTAATATTATCTGAATTTCAATATATTTGATTTCCTTTGTAATCTCACATATTTAAAATCATTATTCTTAAAACTTGTCAATATGTTTCACCAGCTTGCCAAAGAGTGGAGAACTTCATTATCTTAGACTTCCAAATCATGGTATCTTACCCTAGAATTTCCCTAAGTACCAGGGATTTTCCCATCCTGAATTAGCTACCTGTGCTGCTATATTCTGAATTTGGTGTATTTCCTCTGAAAGATCTGTGGCCTTCTTCCATTTCTGAATTCCTCCTGAAGCTTCCATTTTAGGGAAGAACTAAACCTGGTTCCTGATATCTGGATTTTCCTTCCACCTCCCAGGTCTACCTCTGAACAACTGTCTCTGTTTTTGAGTAACCATTTTAATAGGTGGTTTTCCCCTTTAGAATGTAAGCTCATTGATGGGAGGCAATTTCTTTTTCTTTTATGTATAATAGCAGTGATTAACATAATTCCTGGCCCATACAATAAACACCTAATTAATGCACTTCCAGGAAGTCACAGGGATAATAATTGAACCATATGACAGTTGATTGATACCCCTTTCCAACAGAAATGGCAGTGTTGATTATTCTTCTCAGAACAAGAATTGGAGAAGCAAGATCTGGGTGAAGAGGAGGATAATGGCTGGTAAGGTTAAATATTTTACCTTGGAGGTAAAACATTAACTTATTAATGTCCATTAGCCTTAGGAAAGGGCTAGCTATGTTCTAGTGAAATGGAAGAGATGGACAGAAAAGATGGAGCCCTTTTCAGAACTGCTTTGGTATTCACCTTCCATCCAACTCTCCCCCGTGGCTCCAAGAAACTGTAGCATGCCCAGTGGCCACCTTGGATAAAACCATCTGGGTAAAACCAGGTTGAAGGTAAACAACAGTTTCAAAGCCATTGGTGATTTGGGGGGGGGGGGTTCTATCCCAAGCATGGGAAGACTTCCCTTGGTGGAGTGGACAGATAAGAGCAATCTGTTCAGTGTCATGAAGGTGACTGAAACATGCCTTGTGGACATCTTAGAGCTTGGGTAGACATAAAAAACCCCCAAGGTCAGCCAGTGAATCCCAGATCAACACCGTCATTTTGACTTTGTCAGCCACTGAACTTCAGTGAGTGGAAGAAAGAATGAAGCCCGTGATTTTGTGTCATTCTAGGAAGGAAGGAAGAAAGGAAGGAAGAGAGAGAGGAAGGGAGGAAGGAAGGAAGGAAGGAAGGAAGGGAGGGAGGGAGGAAGGAAGGAGGGAAGGAGGGAAGGGAGGAAGGGAGGAAGGAAGGAAGGAAGATGTGTATGTATTATACATGTAAGGCTAGGAAGACAGAAGTAAGAGAGGACACTAGAAAACCAGAATGGGATCATCCTCAGAGGAAGAAAGCAGGGATAGAATGTAAGCCCTTTAAGTCAAGGATTATTTTACTTGTGTCTTCATACCCCCAGCTGCCACTTAGCACAGTATTGGCTCATAATAAATGTTTCTTAATTAACTGCAAGGACTCTCAGAGCTAGAAGGGACACAGACCCTGTATCCAGATCGTCAGAGGCTGCAGCCTCCCATTTGGGGTGGGTGATTTGCCCGAGGTGGGGCTCACATAATGGTGGGCGTCAGGGATGGCTTTCTGATTCCCAGATCCTCTGATTCAAGAGACAGTGCTCTTTTCCTTCTTGATCTAAGCCACCCCTTTTTCAAGGATGTCCCTGATCAGAGGCCATCCGGCCCAGCCTTTCTGGACTCTCAGTCTGAAGTCCCACCGCTGAGTCTCATCGGTGGCAAGGCTCTCCAAAGCTCCCTCTCTCTCCAGCCTGCCCCGGTCAGGTGGAAACACCTGGCATTAGAGATAGCTCTTTATATCCGGACCCTGTGTCCAGAAACCCTCTTAAGGTGTAAATATTTTACCTTGGAGGTGAAGCATTAACTTATTAATGGCCATTAGCCTTAGGAATGGGCAAGAATGAGTTTCTCTGAACTGAAACCTTGAACTGAGCAGGGCAGAGAGCCCTGAGGGAAGGAGACCTAGAAACAGGTAATCCAGGATGGGGGTAGGGAGAAATATTTGGTGTGAGTGCTTGCTGTTTGTTGGGGGTGGGGGGGCTGGGTAGACAAAAGCTAGCATGAGGTCACTGGCACTTTGCCCTCTCTCCCCCATATCTTAGAGCAATGTGGTCTGGGGGAAAAGACTAATTTGGAGATTTTGGAGAGGTAGGCTTGAACTTGAACTTTGACTCCTACTATTTGTAGGATTTAGAACTCACCTAATCTCTGTAAACTTCAGTTTTCCTAAATGCAAAAATGAGAAAAACAAACTAATTTATTTCCATATTGATAAATGGTGGTAGAGGAAGGAAGGAAGGGAGCAAGGAAGGAAGGAGGGAGGGAAGGAAGGAGGGAAGGATGGAAGGAAGGAAGGAGGGAAGGAAGGAAGGATGGAAGGAAGGGAGGGAGGGAAGGAAGAAAGGAGGGAGGGAAAGAAGAAAGGAGGGAGGGAAGGAAGGGAGGGAGGAAAGGAAGGGAGGAAGGGAAGGAAGGGAGGAATTTTGAATTTTCAGAAGAGTCTGCCTCCCATTTCACATCCCCAATACCCAAGATATTTTTCCTTTTATCTCCTCCCTGGAAGGCCCCATCTTCCTTCAGGCAATCAGCTTAAGAACCTCCTCCTACAAGAAGCCTTTTTGGATTTTCCTATTTCCTATCATGTTTTTTGTTTGTTTATTTTTACCTTCTGTATGCATTTCTTTGTATAAGTGTTGACTTGTAGAGAGTAAGCTCCCCAAGGTCAAGGACTGTTTGACTTGTGACTTTGCATTCTCACCACCTAACCCAATGCTTAGAACATAAGTAGGTACTTAATAAATGCTGGTTACCTTCAGTTAAATTGACTTCCAGACCTAATGCTCTGGTTCCCCATCCCATCCTCCCTTACCCCACAGGAGAAAATCTTCCTTACTTTTCAGTCTTGTCTTTCTGCTTTAAGTTTCCAGGGGAGAGTTTCAGGTGTTAAGCATGGAGGATATTTGAGATCCTAAAAGAGGGTTTGCAAATTCCAGCTCCAGGTATGAGGATTAGGTGGAATCAGCTACCTGAGGGAGAAGAGGAGAGAGTAGGGAAAGTGAGTAGCCTCCTCTAGCCCTTCCCCATTGACCTATTCTTTACCCTGGTGGGCACAACAAGGGAAAAGTGGGTTCAGCCTTGTGCCAGCTCCAATTGGCATCTGTGAGAGTGTTGAGAGCTATTTCATGGGACTGAATTTACTTAATTCCCCCCCTCAATTGGCCCTGGGCCAGGACCCATGAGTATATGAGGTTGCAAGTAAAGTGGTCTTCTTTGTTTATTTAATTTTGCCAGTTGGAAAACTCTGAGCATTAATATTTATGAGAAATGACCTAATATTCATCTAGGCCTGCCTTGTGTTTATTTAACATATTTAAGGTGAGCTGGGGGCTGTGTTTACTTTTTAACAACCTCCACAAGGGAGAACCAACCTATCTGGGGTTGGGCTTTTTTCCCCCACTATCGAGGAAAATAAATATTGGAGGGGGGAGGGGGGAGCAAGCTTTTCTCCGAAGTTCCATCTCCTGCCTTTGACAGCTCAGAAAAGGTGCTCTTCAACTGTTTTTTCATTGACACTTCATTATATCTCTTCATTCTTCCCTTTTCCTTCTTTCCCTCCCTCCTTCCTTCCTCTCCTTTCCTTCCTTCCTTCTTTCTTTCCCTCCTTCCTTCCTTCCTTCCTTCTTTCCTTCCCTCCTTTCCTTCTTTCCTTCCTTCCTTCCTTCTTTCCTTCCTTCCTTCCTTCCTTCCTTCTTTCTTTCTTCCTTCTTTCCTTCCTTCCTTCCTTTTTTCTTCCTTCCTTCCTTCTTTCTTCCTTTCTTCCTTTCTTCCTTATCTCCTTCCTTCCTTCTTTCTCTCCCTCCCTCCTTCTTTCCTTCCTTTCTTTTTCTTTTCTTCCTCCAAACCATTTATCAAGTGGTCACTCCTCCCCCAAAGCCTCCACTATAAGAAAACAATAGCTATTTAGTTTTTGCTTGAAGTTTGCTAATGAGTGGAAGCTTCTTGCCTTCGTGGGTAGCTTGTTTCATTTTAAAATATTCCTAACAGGTAGGAACTCTTTCCTTATTTAAATTGATCTGTAATTTTTTAATTTGTGTATTTCCTCCACAGAAGCAGATCCAGCCCATCTATGTCTCCTCATGCTGTGCAAGTCTTCTCCCTATTCTATGTTTATATAAAGGCCTGTGCCATATGTTGGGGGGAATTTTCCTTTTGTGGATATTTAGTCTTTATGCCTTTTACCCCTTGCTTATGCTTCTATGCTCAGAGGCCAAAGAGAGCAGGTCAAGTTCCTTTTTTCCTATGAAAGCCTTTCAAATGAATTGAGAGATTCTTTAAGATGGGGCTCGGAGAGGAACTATCCTGCCCAGTTGAAAAGATTGGGACAATCTGATGATGAATGATCGGTATTAGTTAGAGAAAATATGTCTATGTGATTATACAGGATCTTTACACATGCAGGGACACACTCTTAGAGACTATCTACTAAGATAATAAAGGGTGGTAGAGGGAGTCTCAGCACTGACAAAACCATGGGTCTCTGAAGTACTTTGTGAGATCCTAACTTGACCAAAATTCTATATAAAGAAATGGACAATATATAAAATCCCTGGCCTGGGGGAGCTTACAATCTTCAAAGGGAGAATAAGAGGTGTTCAATATGTCTGCCCCTTTTCTAGCATCTCTTGGAAACAGTGTAAATTCTCAAAGGATCACACGTTTAGAGTTAGAAAGGCCATGTTTTGCATGATTTCACACATTTAATTAATATCACATTTCTCACCTTCTCAAGGAGTGGGGGAGGGAAGGAGAAAAAGAATTCAGAGCTCTAATTTTCAAAATAACCTGAATATTAAAAATAAATAAAGAATAACTTTCTTTTCTGAAAAACAGAGCTAGAAGAGATCTCAGGAACCGTCCAGTTCAGGAGACTTGAAACCCAGAGACAAGATACTTAAATACACAGATGCCCTTTGCCTTGGGACTTGAGTCCAAGCTTTCTGACCTCAAGTCCATCAGTGTTTCCATTGTACCAGCTGCCTCTGGAGCATGTCAACAAGTATTTATTAAAAGTCTACTACATACTAGATACTTCTGGGTACTAGGATACAAAGAAAAGCAAAAGATAATAAGAGACTGGAAAGGTAGGAAGGGACCAGAATATGAAGAAACTGAAAAAAAATTTTATATTTGATATGGAAAGTAAAGCTCCATGAGCAGGGGGTAGGGTTGGGGTGAATTAGAGCTGAGCTTCAGAAAAAGTCACCCCCCTCAGAGATAATAAATAGATTAGAGGAACAGAGGATAATCTACCTCTCAGACTTGTGGAGGAGGAAGGAATTTATGACCAGAGGAGAACTAGAGATCATTATTGATCACAAAATAGAAGATTTTGATTACATCAAACTGAAAAGTTTCTGTACAAACAATACTAATGCAAACAAGATTAGAAGGGAAGTAACAAATTGGGAAAATATTTTTAAAAACAAAGGTTCTGACAAAGGTCTCATTTCCAAAATATATAGAGAACTGACCATAATTTATAAGAAACCGAACCATTCTCCAATTGATAAATGGTCAAAGGATATGAACAGACAATTCTCAGAGGAAGAAATTGAAACTATATCCACTCACATGAAAGAGTGTTCCAAATCACTACTGATCAGAGAAATGCAAATTAAGACAACTCTGAGGTACCACTACACACCTGTCAGATTGGCTAAGATGACAGGAACAAATAATGACAAATGTTGGAGGGGATGTGGGGAAATTGGGACACTGATACATTGCTGGTGGAGTTGTGAAAGAATCCAGCCATTCTGGAGAGCAATCTGGAATTATGCCCAAAAAGTTATCAAACTGTGCATACCCTTTGACCCAGCAGTGCTACTACTGGGATTATATCCCAAAGAAATACTAAAGAGCGGAAAGAGACATATATGTGCCAAAATGTTTGTGGCAGCTCTTTTTGTTGTAGCTAGAAACTGGAAGATGAATGGATGTCCATCAGTTGGAGAATGGTTGGGTAAATTGTGGTATATGAAAGTTATGGAATATTATTGCTCTGTAAGAAATGACCAGCAGGAGGAATATAGAGAGGCCTGGAGAGACTTAAATCAACTGATGCTGAGTGAAATGAGCAGAACCAGAAGATCACTGTACACTTCAACAACAATACTGTATGGGGATGTATGCTGATGGAAGTGGAAATCTTCAACATAAAGAAGATCCAACTCACTTCCAGTTGATCAATGATGGACAGAGGTAGCTACACCCAGAGAAGAAACACTGGGAGGGGAATGTAAATTGTTAGCACTAATATCTGTCTGCCCAGGTTGCATGTACCTTCGGATTCTAATGTTTATTGTGCAACAAGAAAATGATATTCGCACACATGTATTGTACCTAGACTATATTGTAACACATGTAAAATGTATGGGATTGCCTGTCGTCGGGGGGAGGGAATAGAGGGAGGGGGGGTAATTTGGAAAAATGAATACAAGGGATAATATTATAAAATATATATATATATATATAAAAAAAAAAAAAGTCACCCCCCTCAGCTGAGCTAGAAAATGGATCGAACAGAGAATTTAAAGCCTACTGCAATGGTCCAGGAAAAAGGGTCTGGAATAGGCTGCTCACTGGGTGAAGAGAGAAAGGGAGCTAGAAGAGCTGGGATGAAGATAGGAAAACAAGACTTGGCAACAGATGGAGTCAAAGCAGAGCCAAGCCAAGGATGCTCGTTTCTAGTCTAGGAGACTAGGAGCATGGCTGGGAACCTTGAATAGTAGTTGGAGAGTCTGGGGGGAAAGTTAATGGACTCCACTTTCATTTTGGATTTCCTTCACAGGCTCATTATACACTACTTCAAAGTCCGATTCTTTTTGTACAGCAAAACAACTGTTTGGACGTGTGTGTGTGTGTGTGTGTGTGTGTGTGTGTGTATATATATATATATATATCGTATTTAATTTATGCTTTAACATATTGAACATGTATTGGTCAACCTGCCATCTTGGGGAGGTGGGAAAGGAGGGGAAAAATTCGAACAAAAGGTTTGGCAATTGTCAATGCTGAAAAATTACCCATGTATATATCTGGTAAATAAAAATTATAAAAATAAAGATTAAAAGAAATGTAAAAATTTTTTAAAATAAAATGAATGAAAAATGTGAAAAAAAAGAAAGTTAATGGACTCTGTTCAGCATGTTGATGAATTCATGTCCAAAAGGACATGTTGAGTTTGAGATGCCTTTTGGACATCCAGTTCTAGAGGTCCTAGAGGCCGTTGGTGATGAATAACTGGAGTTCAGTTAAGACTTTAGGGCTAGATTTATAGGGTCTAGGAGACAGCTATAGATGGATACATTCATACATGTATTTATAAGTGTATATGTACATGCATCTTTGTGTAAATGCACACAAATATTATATATATATACCCACATATCTATCAACTGTCTACTTACCTATCTTTATAGATGGATAAATAGATTAAAATATCTAGACAGATAGATGTGTGTGTATATATGTGTATGTCTGTTTCTGAATGCCTATCTAATAGATATGGATGGTTGGATGGATGTAGATAGATACATGAATATATAATCTATTTCTATCTCTATATATCTACATATCTCTCAATATATCTATATATATACATATATCTATATTTATACATATGCATATCTATAAATACATAGATTTACATATATACATATATCTAGATATACTATTTAAATCTCTATTTCTACCTATGTATCTATAAACAGAAAAATCTAATCATATAAATATGTAATACATATATTACTAAATAGATATATAGATCTATACAGACATATATCTCTACATTTGTACCTATATATTTCTTTTTTTGTACCTAGATAGATAGATCTACATATCTAGCTAGCTAGATCTCTAGATATACCTACATTTCTACAGGAGAGAGAAAGAGAGAGGATGGGGAGGAAAGGAGGAAGAAAGAGAAAGCACTGGACCCTGAAGGAGAAAAACCTGAGCTCAAATCCAGTCTCAGATAGTAGCTGAATCATCTAAGTTCTTAACCTCTCTATATATGCCTTAGTTTCCTCATCTGTAAAATGGTGATATTAATCTCACCTACATCCCAAGATATTTTTTTTAATTTTATTTAGAATTTTTTTCCACAGTATATAAGCATGAGTAATTTTTTTTATAATATTATCCCTTGTATTCATTTTTCCAAATTATCTCCTCCCTCCCTCCACTCCCTCCCCCCAATGACAGGTAATCCCATACATTTTACATGTGTTACAATATAACCTAGATACAATACATGTGTGTAAATACCATTTTCTTGTTGCACATTAATTATTAGCTTCTGAAGGTATAAGTAACCTGGGTAGATAGACAGTAGTGCTAACAGTTTACATTCGCTTCCCAGTGTTCCTTCTCTGGGTGTAGTTGTTTCTGTCCATCATTGATCAACTGGAAGTGAGTTGGATCTTCTCTATGTTGAAGATTTCCACTTCCATCAGAATACATCTTCATACAGCATTGAAGTGTACAGGGATCTTCTGGTTCTGCTCATTTCACTCAGCATCAGTTGTACATCCCAAGATATTATGCACATAATATGAAATTATATTTATGAAGCACTCTGAAAAATCTTAAAGTACTATATAAATGTTAAATATTATATCTGGACTATTATATCTGGTTTATCTTGGAATCTGAATAGAAAAGACAATTAAATCCCTAGGACGTGTCCTGTGTTCTAGCCTTCACCTAAGCTCCTACCTTCCATGTTATAACACCAGTGAGGATCAAAGACACCTCAGGGATGACTGAGTTCAAATCCCTCAGCCATTCCTCAGCCTGGATCTTTCCAAGAAGTCAGAAACCCAGGGACAATCTCTGCAAGAGAATAGCTTTGAACTAGAGCACTTTCCCACATGTGTTCTCAAACACCGTCAGTGGCTCCTTGCTGCTTTTGGGAAGGCATTTTAAGCCTTCCAACACCAGCAGCCTCTCTACTTTTCCAGTGGAATTCCATACTAATCTACATAAGAGTCTGTCCTATGTAAGAAAGCTTTCCTTGCTGACTCTTCCCTATATGGGATATATCATCCCCCTTCCATGCTAATGTATTTCTGGAATTCTGCCCTTGCTTGAAAAATCTGCCCAAAACAGGACACAAGGATTCTTACAAATAAGTCTTTCCTAATCTAGCAACTCCACCCCAGTTATTATAACTCATTTTTAAAATTATTTTAAAAATTTACTTATGTAAACGAAGACTTTTAGTTGAATATGAACTCCTTAAAGTCAGACTATATTCATTGAATCACAGATAAGAGCCGAAGACATGTCAGAAGTTCTCTAACTCAAATTCCTCGTTTTATAGATAAAGAAACGGAGACAGTAAATAGTAAAACTGTGATTTGAATCCAGATCTTCTGATTTCAAAATTGGTATTTGTCCCACTAAGCCATAATTCCTGCTCTTTTGGTTTTTTGTACCCCTAACACCTGGCACAGTTGTTTGACAATTGATTATTGAAATTGAATTGTTGAAGCTGTTCTTTGTTAAAAGATTTTTTTTAAATTTTGCAATTCACAACCGCTTTATTGCTTAATTTAGCAAAATATTTAGAATAATAGTTTATGAATTCAATAAAAGTATCATTGAAGAAAATATGAGAACAAAACAGGTAAACTTGCATTGGAAATTTCCTAGTGAATAGGGTTTTTTTCCTGCAGTTACACAACTGATCTCAGGTACGGATGACAGTAACCAACATCAATGATGGTCCTAATCAATCTGAATAGCTTTTTATTTTCAAAAGACATGCAAAGATAGTTTCCACATTCACCCTTGTAAAACCTTGTGTTTCAATTTTTCTCCCTCTCCTCTCTCCATCTCTTTCCCCTAGGCAGCAAGTAATCCAATATATGTTAAACATGTGCAGTTCTTCTAAACACATTTCTACATTTATCATGCTGCACAAGAAAAATCAGACAAAAAAAGGAAAAAATGAGAAAGAAAAAAAAGCCAGCAAGCAAACAACAGAAAAATGAAAATCCTATGTTGTAGTCCACACTCAGTCTTTACAGTCTCTAGTGCAGATGGCTCTCTCCATCACAAGTCTATTGGAGTCGGTCTGAATCACTTCATTGTTGAAAAGAGCCAGTTCTACCACAATTGATCATCACATAATGTTGTTGCCGTGTACAACGATCTCCTGGTCCTGCTCATTTCACTCAGCATCAGTTCATGTCTCTCCAAGTCTTTCTGAAATCATCCTCCTGATCATTTCTTACATAACAATAATTCTGTATTCCCTTATATTCATATACCATAACTTATTCACCCATTGTCCAACTGATGGGCATCCACTCAGTTTCCAATTCCTTTATGCTACAAAGAGGGATGCCACAAACATTTTTGCACATGTGGGTCTTTTTTTATGATCTTTTTGGGATAGAAACACTGCTGGACCAAAGGGTATGCACAATTTGATAGCCCTTTGGACACAGTTACAAATCGCTCTCCAGAATGGTTGGATCAGTTCACAACTCCACCAATAATGTAAGTGTCCCAGTTTTCCCAGTCCCTTCCAACATTTATCATTATCTTTTCCTTTCTTCTTAATCAATCCAATAGATATGAGGTGATACCTCAGAGTTGTCTTTATTTGTATTTCTCTAATTAATAGTGATTTACAGCATTTTTTTCATGTAACTAGAAATTATTTTAATTTCTTTGTCTGTCTGTGTTGAAGCTCTTCTTGAGACAACCAGGGGTACCAAAGTACACAGAGTTCTGGGCTTAAAGTTGAAACACCTAGATTCAAATTTGACCAGCTATTTCATCGTGGGTAAGTCACTTAAGCTTAGTTTTCTTATCTGTAAAAGGGAGGTGATAATAGTACTTACTTTTTAAGGTTAAGTTATTTATATATAAGTTAAATATATTTATATTTAATATAATATATATTAAGTTATATATATTTATATAAATATTTATATTTATAATATATTTATAAGTTTTATATATATATATATATATATATATATATATATATATATATATATATATATATATATATATATATACATGTGGTAGGGTGTGGGGCTCATCTGAAAACCTTAAAGAATTTTAAAAAATTCAAATTATTATTATGTCATGCTCCAGAAGAGCTCCAAGCCTGGAGTCAAGAAGACAGAATTCAAATCTAGACTCAATTACTTACGAATTATGTAACCCTGGGCAAGTCACCTAACACACTGTGCCTCATCTGTACAATGAGCTGGAGAAATAAATGGCAAATCACCTCAGTATTATGTCAAGAAAACCCCAAATGGGGTTGGATATGACTGAAAAACAATTAGAACACATTTCTGATCCTAAACCTAATCCAATGTACCTACTACTTAATTGTTATTTCACCCAGGGACCAGAAACCATGACCTTGAAGATTCAACCTTTTTCAGATCCAGAATTCCTGCTTTGTCCAGTCTACTCCAATTGGCAAATGTCTCACTTGTCCCTGAGCATATTTCAGTTTGTTCCCTGGGTAGCTTCACACCAACTTCACTGCTGTCCTGACCAATTTCCAGTCTTCCCATCCCCTTCCATTTTGGAAATAATAACCCAATCAATATTGACGTTGCTCATGGAAAGGCTGTACCAATCTGCTTTCCTCTGCATCACTGCTGGGCCTTTCCAAAAAAAAATAATACCTCTACCTGGCCAGGTTCCGCTACATCTATGTGCTGCCTTCCACTATTAGGGAAAGGATTGACTCTGCTTTCATATCTTCATCTATAATGTTGATATTTGGTAAATCAATAAATGCCTTTTGAATAAAAATTATCATAGACCCTAAATGTCTGTGTGTCTCTGTGTGTGTATACATGCTATATAAACATTTATTCCCTTTCTTCCTATAAAATGAACAAGTTGGAACAATTGTCATTGTATGCTTTCTGGGTCGCTGTCCATATCCCTATAAACTTATAAATTATGAACACATATTATTTTCACAGTTCTTCAGCAATTGTGACAAAAATGGTCACAATTCGTATTCTTGCCTAAAGGCTGATAAGTTTCCTAGTCCCAAGTAGATCTCTGGTATATTGATATATTAAGACACAGCAGGAAGACCTAAATTCAAAATCTGCCTCCGATATTAATAAGTTGTATGACCCTGATTGAGTCACTTCATGGTTCCAAGCCCGTTTCCACATCCGTTCAATAGGAATAAAAATAACTCCTAACTCACAGAGTTGACATGAGTAATAAATGAGATAATATATGCAAAGGACTTTGCAAACTTTGAAATGTTATAGAAATGTCATCGATTATGATTATTCTTTGAAATGAAATTAAAACACCCTGACCTCTATGCCTACTGTGGGAAAAAAATCACAGCCCATGAAGTTGCACTAAAATGAAAAAAATCCCACTTCAGTCCGAGCATTTTTAGACAGACAGTTCATTTATCTCTGCTTTGCTGCAAAGTCAGCCCATCCATCAAAATTCCATATCTAATTAGCTTTGGTAGAGTTTTATTCATTTGGAGCTACAGACGCTACTAAGATTTCTTTTCAATTAAAAGACTCTGAAATTTAAGATATTTTATATTAGACTGGACTAACACTTAAGGGTCCATGTAATTCCTTAGTGAGTGTGTGTATGTTTGTAATTCATAAGGTCGTAGGGATATGGACAGAGACCCAGAAAGTCTACAAGGACAATTGTTCCAACCCGTTCATTTTATAGGAAGGCAAGGGAATAAGTGTTTATATAGCATGTATTATGTCCCAGAAACTGCACTAACGTTTTTTAAAAGAAAAAAAAATAGACATTTTAGGACATATTGTATTTTCAATGTCTTTGTTTAGAATGCTATGGTGGAGGAAGGATTCAGCTTGCTTTATTTAGTTGTCCCAGAAGGAAGAGCTGGGAAGTTGCAGGGACACAGTGGAATCTTTTGGGGAGCAGTGTCAGGTAACCAAGGAGGACATGGGCTATTTGGGGAGGAGACAGGTTCTCTCCCGCCAGAGGTCTTCAAATAAAGGCTGGATGCCTTCTTACGGGGTAAGTTGTAGAAGGGATTTTTGTTGAGATATAAGTTGGAGAAGATGGCCTTCTCACTCTAAGGGTCAGAGATTCTGGGAATTTATGGGCATGAGATTTTGGGGGAAAAGGGGTCCTTGGAACATCTGGGTTTGACCAATTATCACTTATTAACTTCTCCATTATTGTATATATTTAACTTATATCAGATTGTTTGCTCTCTGGGAAGAAGGGTGAGAGAAAGAAAGGAAGAAAAAATTTGGAACACAAAAGCTTTCAAAAAATGAATGTTGAAAACTATCTTTACATGGATTTGGAAAAATAAAATACTCTTGGGGGGAAAAACCCTTCATTCATTCTATTCTCCCAGGAAACTGGCTTATCCTTGAATCAGTTGGCTATTTATTGTAAAGGACAGAACTCTGGATTTAGAGTCAACACAATTCTGGCTGTGTGGTGCTGCACAAAATCATTGAATCTCTCTGCCTCAGTTTCCTCATCTGTAAAACTGTAATAGCAATAGGCATATTGTATCAAACAAAACACTATCTAAAGAACTCTGTTCTAAATGAAAAATGTAGCTAAAATACTAAATTATAGCACGTAATATTATTCTCTCTGAAGAAGATTCAAAATTTCTGTTCCCTTTGCCTGAAATCTGCCCACCACACCCTGTAGGTGCTTAATAAATGCTTATTGACTAACTATTAGCTTGCTCCCAGCCTTTAAATTATTCATTTCTTCAAGGATTTGGAATGATCTATCCTTTAAAATCAACCAAAAATATGACCTTTTCTAGAAGTCTTCTGTGATTCCCCTGGGCAGGAATAATTTTCTCCATCAGAACCTCACCATATATATATATCTAATGCTGTATTTGTTCTTCTCTTGTATGTATGATTTATTCCCCAGGAGCTAGCACAGTGCTTGGAACATAGTAGATATTCAATAAATGCTTGATGATTGATGGATTCCTACACCGGTTTCCATGCTTCTGCACAAGCTGTTTTGCAAACCTGAAATGCACTTTTCCTTCTCTATATCTTGGAATCCCTAAAGCCTTTGAGAGCCAAATCCACATATCACCTTCTCTACCTTTCCTGTTTCCTCCCCTTAATGTTCTCCCACTTCCCAGTCCAAAGTTCCTTTGTCCATAACGTTTCTTCATATATCCTCCCTCCCCGAGTATATTATTGGCTCTATGAAGGCAAGATTGTCTTAGTTTTATTATCACCAATGCCAATCAGTCATAGTCCTTAGCTCTTAATAAATGCTTGCTATGTTTCCTAAAGAAAGTTTTTGCTAAGACCCCAGCTGCACCAAAGGAAGGAAAATCTGGAACGAAAGCAGACATCCATCGACTGAGGAAGAACTAAACAAGTTGTGGTGCGCTTGGGTGGAATAAATGTCATGGTGCTGTGAAAAACAATGAATATGATTAATACAGAAAAACCTAGAAAGACTTACATGAACCGATTCAGTGTTGATTCAAAAATCACAATGGAAATGGCCAGAAAAACCAACCCCAAAATTAAAAAAAAAATAAAGATGATCAAATTATAAAGTATAAAAAAGGAGACATCTACTTCTAGTTATTGTAAAGATGGGTAGTTCATGATGGGCATTCTTGTATAAAATGTCACTTTTTTCAACATATTGCTAAGTTTTGCTGATTTTCCCCCCTTTTATTCCCATTTTTCTTTCTTTTTTTTTCTTAAATTGTTATAAGACATGGCTTTTGAAGAAGAAAGAAGGAGAGATGGAGATATCTAAGTGACATAAAACCAAAACAATTCCTTAAAACTATTTAAAATAAAAAATAACTACAAGTAACATTTTATAGCATTTTAAAGTTGTCAAAGTGCTTTAAAAGTATTGTTTTATTTTATCCCCACAACAATAATGGAAGATAAAAGCCAACTTGATTTCTCTTATTATATCTGCTTGCTTGTATCCTCAGTGATAGTTCCTATTGAGTAATAAGTACTTAATGTATTTTTTAAAAAATTCATTGCTTCACTTCAATATTGTCCATTATTTTTCTCTGTCTCTGTGTCTTATCCCCCTGCTAGAGAGCGAGTTACCTGAGAGCACAGATAACTGTGAGTCTTTCCTCAGACTCAGTGCATAGTAGGCCTTTTAAAAGTTGGTTACCGATGTCTCGTGGGGACTGGCTCCATATCTGCGATTCTCCTCACTATTAACCCTGCCGGCCACCCCCTTCCCAGACCTCTGGTCTCAGCCTCTGGCCCTGTCTCTCCCCTTTGTTAAGGTAAGCCCCCATGATCGATGGTGGATCCAAGCTCCATTTGTCACCAGGCAGGAAAGCCCTGCCCAGCCGGCCCTTCCTTCGCCCTGCAGCTCCCCGAACACATGTTCTATGTTAACTGTTTTCATTGACTATGAATCTATAAAAGCGCATGTGGGACAGGCGTATACAGTCAGGCCGTCCGGCCTCCCCCCTCCCATCGCCTAATTGGGCAGCACCACCATTTAATAGAGTGTACAGAGTCGGGTTTAACTGCATACAGACGGAGCACAATACCCACTATTCATGTTGTGAACAGACCACTAGTGAGCGGACTAATATCTTTAAACTAAAAAACAAGGCTTAATTGAAACAGATGCTGCAAATTCCAAAGCCAACGACCAACTCCGATGTGATCTAAACCAGGTACAACCCATTGATTTGATTTTAATAGCGGCTTTCATTTTTTATTAGCAGATACAAAATTCACTAATACCGCTCACAACAAGCTAGCAACACATTCCCAAAGAAAATCTCTTTGGGTGCAAAATGCCTCCGGGCTCCCACTCTTGTGGGGATTCTTGAAGAAGCTGAGAAGGTTCTTTCTGTATGACTTGGAAAGCTTTCTGATTTCCTGGGGGAAAATGGGGGCCAGAGTTGTTGCTCCTCGGAAAGGACATCCAGGTCAGGGTGCCGTGACATGCAAGGGAACTGGTCCCCAGCCTCACTTTCCCCTGTAGAGCCATCTGGGTCTAGTGACCAGGTAGAGATGGCCCCGGATGCAATGGGAGACCTTGGGCTTTTTAAGTAAAGGTCCTCAACAGGTCTCAGTTTGACTCAGGCAACACCCATTCAGTGACTAAGGCTAGGTAGAGATGGAGGCAAAGAACCCTCCCCCCCCCAAAAAAAAAACCCTAAATAATTTAATCTGGGAGAACCCTCAGTGTTTCTGGCCAAAGCAGAAATAATTGCTATTTACATTCAATCTGAATCAATCAGGACCTAAACAATGACCAAATTTGGTTTAGGACCTGTTCATGACCAATAAGAATCAGAGTGGTTTTGGTTTAAGACCTGGTCATTAAGAAAGAAATCTAGTCAGTAAATCCCTAGATATCCTGGGAGGGTTTAGAGATGCAAAAGACAGAAATAATGCTTAGAAGAGCATCTGTAGGTAAGGGTGAGATACCCTATGTGGACAGAGGAAAAGGGAAAGGGAAAGAAGGGAAGATGGAAGGGGAGGAAGGAGGGAAGGAAGGAAGAAAGGAAAGAAAGAAAGAAGAGGTGGAAGGGAGAGAGAAAAGAAGAGAAGGATGGAGAAAGAAAGGAAAAAAGAAAGGAAGAAGGGAGGGAGAGAGGAAGGAAGAAGGGAGGGAGAAAGGAAGGAAGGAAGGAGGGAAAGAGGGAAAGGAAGGAAGGAAGGAAGGAAGGAAGGAAGGAAGGAAGGAAGGAAGGAAGGAAGGAAGGAAGGAAGGAAGGAAGGAAGGAAGGAAGGAAGGAAGGAAGGAAGGAAGGAAGGAAGGAAAGGGAAGGGAAGGAAGGAAGGAAGGAAAGGGAAGGGAAGGAAGGAAGGAAGGAAGGGAAGGAAAGAAGGAAGAAAGGAAGGAAGGGAAGGAAGGAAGGAAGGAAGGAAGGAAGGAAGGAAGGAAGGAAGGAAGGAAGGAAGGAAGGAAGGAAGGAAGGAAGGAAGGAAGGAAGGAAGGAGAAGGGGAAGGGAAGGAAAAAGGGAGGGAAGGAACCAGCTGCCACCATTAGTTCTAAAGAGGGCACTGATGTCTCTCCCAATATCAGGCTGCCCATAACCAGTTGATGAAAAGAGAGTCCCTGTGAGCAGTGTATTTCAGGAGAGAAAAGAGCAAGCTGGGTCTGCTTTGTGGACTGACGGGGCAACTCTGGGAAGTTTGGTGACCCCGTTTGGGGGTGTTCTCCTGCACAGGCGGGGCTGCTGGCTGGAGGTCTCGGGCATGGGCAGCAGTGATCCTGTGTCACAGCTTCAGCAGAACCTATGTCCCGGACAGTCTCTCTTGGGTCCTTGCCCATTCTCTCAGATGAGGCTGGATTACATATCACGGAATCCTTGTAGACAGTGGTCATGGATCCCTGGCAATGTCTGCAAAATCCAAACATTTTGAATATCCACCCCTTCAGTACTATCCCCACTGCAACTTTGGAGCTCTAAATTTTGCACTGTCTTTTGAGGTTTTGTCACCATCTGGCTCAGAGCCTTCTGTGCTGTTAGTTGCCCACTTCTGTGCGTTAGTTGCCCACTAACATTTGTTATGGCTCTGTTGCTCTGAGCTGTAGAACTTGAGGCAGGTCCCTCAATCTCTTCCCTTTTCTTCCTCATCTGTAAATAGAACAGGTGACTTACAGTTCTCTCTGCTCCAGGTGGGGAAGACTTCAGACTGAATGAGCACCTCCACACCTAGAACGACTAGAACCAAATCAGACTCTCACTTAACTGGGGTGGAAGGTCTTTGTTTTCTCATTCAAATCTTCAAAAGCATCAGTTCCTCAAAGGTCAGGGCAGCCTGGGGCTGGTCTTTGTGGCCCCTCAGCTTGGCCTCACAAATGGACTCTAAAATTGTTGAGCATTTATTTAAATGCATATATATGCATGTTTGCACATATAGACCTACACAGGTATATGTAGTTATATAATATATTATTATTAGATATGTAGTGTACTATAATCGCATGCATAGACATTTCCTTATGATATAAAAATAAGGTTCTGAGTGACCCTGGATCAGATTTTCAAATAATAAAAATACAAAAATATGTTCCCTAGTTCAAGAACAAGTGTACTATGCATAAAATCATAGATTTAGAGGTAGATGGGACCTTAGTGGCCAACAAGCCTAACCATTCATTTTACAAATAGAGAAACTGAGGCACAGATTCATAAAATAATTCCCTCAGAGTCACGTGGTTAAAAGTATCAAAAATATGATTTGAAAGCTGCAGCTTTACTATTATCATCAGTAGCATTTGTATAACTTTTAGGCTAGATCCTACAGTGGATAGAGCACCGAGTCGAGAGTCAGGGAGATTTCGGATACATTCACTGTGTGAGCCTGGGCAAGTCACTTAAATTTCTTCATTTGTAAAATGAGCTGGAAAAGAAAATGGTGAACCTCTCCAGTATCTTTGCCAAGGAAACCCAAATGGGGTCACAAAGAGTGACTGAAACAGATAAAGAACAAAAGTATTTTGTCAGTAAAATTATATTAGTAAAATATTGTCTCCTTTGATCCTCTCAACAACCCTGTAAGCTTGGTATTATTATTATCCCCATTTTACAGATGATGAAAATGAGACACAGATTAAATGACTTCCCCAGGTTCATACAGCTATTAAGGCTGGATTTGAACTCAGGTCCTCCTGCCTTTAATCCACTTAACTATCTAGCTGCCTGATAAGGAAAACAATGACTGGCACTTTGGAAACACTTTTGGAGAGTGCTTTGGAACAATCACTCCAGCATCATAGCAATACTATGAGGAAAGGATTCTGGGTATTGTGGGTATTTTCATTTTACAGCTAAAGAGGAGTCAGTCAGTAAGCATTTATTAAGCACTCCATGTGTGCTGATCACTGTTAGAGTGATCAGAACATGAGAGGGGAAAAAAGGGAAAATGAAAACAAAAAAGGTCCCTGCCCTGAAGACATTCTCAGAATACACAGAAGATACTGTTAGAGAGAGTAAAAGGGAGAGGAGGAGAGAGGGGGGGATAGAAGAGAGGAAAAAAAGGGGAGGTGAATCCAGGGAAATGGAGGAAAGGTAGGAGGGTGAAGGAGGGGAAGGGAAGAAAGGAAAGGGGAGGAGAGAGAAGAGGGGAAGAGAGGAAAGGAGAAAAGACATTTTATATATTTTCAAATAGGCTCAGAGAGTAATTAAGAGTCTTGCCCAAGACCACACATCATGCTCATGGAGCCAGAGTGTCTGAATAGCTAGGCTGGACTCGGACTCAAGAAGATTCCACTTCCTAGCTGTGTGACCGTGAGCAAATCAAGAACTTCTCTGAGCCTCGGCTTAATACTCTGAAAAAGGAAGAACGAGATGGCCTCCAAGGTCCTGTCCAGCTATAAATCTCTGACCCTATTAGCCAGTAAAGGAAACGAATGATCACTAAGCCCCAGCATGATTTTATCAAGACCAAGTCATGCCAGACTAAGTTCATTTCCTTTTTGGACAAGGCTCTAAATTGGCAGGAGGGGTGATGCTGCAGACGTGGTTTGCTGAGATTTTTTGTGAAGCATTTGACATTTTTCCGGTTTGTTCTTGTTGATAAAATGGAGAGGGAAGGGTTTGATTTCAATAGAGTTAAGTGGATTTGGAATTGATTAAGTGGGTAGACCCCCAAAGTTGTCATTAATGAGTTAATACCAAGAGAGAGAATTCACCTCAGGGTGAAGAAGAATTACTCTAGAAATCAGAATTGGTCTCATATTCTTCCCCACCAATGTGATTTTTGTTTTTGCAGAGCTCAATCAAATAACCTCCAGAATAAAAAACAAATTTTCACTCTTTTTTACTCACTCTCATTACCCTTCCCCCATAGCCCCCTTATTTTATTTTATCTTATTTACTTTTTAAAATCCCTAGTATTTGTTGCTGTTTTATATTAGTCAGTTAGCCAATAAACCTTTATTAAGTGCTTACTATGTGCCAGACACTGTGCTAAGCACCGGGACATGAAGAAGGGCAAAAAAGCAATCCCTTTAGCCCTCAGGGATCTCACAGACTAATGAGGGAGACCACATATCACTGTCCCTCCCCAATTAACTCCAACACACAGATACTCAGAAGCCTCCCTAGTGAACAAAGTATAAAAACAACAATACATTGGCTCCATCTATCAATGCATGCCTCTCTCCAGACCCATAGCCCACCACCTTCCTGTCTCAAGGAAGAAGGAATACTTCCATGCCAGCCCTCTGAAGTCCAGATTGCTCTCTACCCAGTGCAGAATTCTGTCTCTGATGTTTTACGTTGATATGGCCACTGTATAGATTGCTTTCTCCATTCTGCTCACTTTGCTTTGCATCAGTTCTTGGATTGTTCCTAAGTTTCTCAGAATTATTACTCTTCACCATTCCTGGAATAATTATTTTCCCATTTATACTTTTATGCCACAATTTGGGTGGCACCTCCCGCTGGGCTTGCCAATCTTGATTGCCCCAGATATTTTGTACGTTCCCTCATTCATAATTGAACTCAAGCCCTTCCTCCCCTCCTCACTGTCCCTTTTGTCCCTGTACACTCTCCTCCCACTAACTTCCCTTTATAGGTTGTTTCCCCCATTAAAATGTAAAGTCCTCGAGGGTAGAGATTGTCTTGCTTACTAGTGTGTGTTTCCCTAGTGCCTAATAAAATAACTGGTACATACATAATACTTAATGAGTGCTTACTCTATTTATCTATCTATAATGTCTCTATCACCCATCTACCATCTATCTACATACCTATCATTTATCCACCTGTATATTTATTATCTATCATCTTTCTGTTTCCATTTCCATTTCTCTTTTGTCTATTATCTAACCATCATCTCTAATTGATCTATCTCTATCATGTATCATTCTTTCTCTCTTCCTCATTGACTTCTCTCTGTCTCTTTCTCTTTCCTCCTCCTCCTTCTCTCTCTCTCTCTCTCTCTCTCTCTCTCTCTCTCTCTCTCTCTCTCTCTCTCTCTCTCTCTCTCTCTCCCTCCCTCTCTTCTTTCTCCCTTCTTCTCTCTCTTCCTTTCTCTCTGACTCCATCTCTCTCTTTCTCTCTTTCCCTCCCTCTCTCTTTCTCCCTTCTTCTCTCTCTCCCTTTCTCTCTGATTCCATCTCTCTCTTTCTCTCTCTTTCCATCCCTCTCTTTCTCCCTTCTTCTCTCTCTTCCTTTCTCTCTGACTCCATCTCTCTTTCTCTCTCTCTTTCCATCCCTCTCTCTCTTTCTCCCTTCTTCTCTCTCTTCCTTTCTCTCTGATTCCATCTCTCTCTTTCTCTCTCTTTCCCTCCCTCTCTTTCTCCCTTCTTCTCTTTCTTCCTCTCTCCCCCTCTCTCCATTATCTATCTATACATCTTTTGATTTCCTTGGAGCTATATGCACAGATACATGTCTAGTACTGGTTTTGTTCACTCAAAGGGTATGGTTAGTTTGGTGACTTCTCCAGTAAAAAATATAGCTGGAGAGTTCCAGTCTCTAGCAGAGAGCCTGACACATAATAGGTGTTTAAGAAATGCTCATTGATTAATCAATAATTCCCAATCATTTTCCAGAACAGTTGGACCAGTTCACAGCTCCTCCAAGAGGGCATCAGTCTGGCCTCCCCCCTTTTTCCCCCCAACAATGACCAGGTTAATTTCTATGAAAAACAGCCTTGCAAAAGTTCCTTCTCGGGAGACTGGTCAGCTCAGATGGGCTGAGCCACGTAATTCCAGGGAAGTGTGAGTCAGGCGTCATTAACTCAGGACCCCTCCTGAACGCAGCAATTTTCTGACCATCCGCTTCCTGTAGGGTCTGCAGAAGTCCCTCTTGGTGAACAAATGAACGTCATCTTTTTCCTTACCAAGGCTCCGGGCCTGAGGGGAAAGGACAAGTGACCCAGAAAGGAGCCGCCTTACGGTGCAGATCCCTGACCTTGCTTAAAAGGACTCTGAACAAATCAATCCATCAGCAGATAATTATGGAACATCCCCAGCCTTCCTGGCTCTGGCTTAGGAGGATACAGGAATACAATGTGGGTCCCAACCACACGAGACAAAGTATATTTGTGGGTCAAAGACAGATTAGAGGCAATCAGAATATTGACAATATAAAGGTGTTACCTGTGAGGTTCAGAAGTGATGGGACTCCAAGTGTTTAGAGAAGAGAAATATCAATATGGAGGAGAGTCAGATTCCCAACACTTAGTTTGGTGCCTGCCACATAGTAGGTGCTTTAAAAATGTTGACTGAGTAATAAAAGATATACAGACAGGACTCAGGTATATGGCATTTTAGAGGAGGATTTCTGAGGCAATTAGTGACTCATTGGAGTCAGGAAGTCCTGAGTTCAAATCCGGCCTCAGGTACTTCCTAGTTATGTGATTCTGGACCAGTCATGAGAGCTCTGATTGCCTGACAAAATGGAGTTGCTGAAGAAGGAAATGGCAAACCAGTCCAATATCTTCGCCAATAAAACTCCAAATGGGATCATGAAGGATTGGACCTGACAGAAATGACTGAATAGCATCAGGGGGCATTTAGATGCTTCCCCTATATGGAAATTCAATATTTCAGAAAGCCAAAGAGTTCACTACTATGGGTACTCCGCACAATGACTACCCTTTATAAGCTGAGCAATGTTCTATGAGAAAACTCTATTGTTAGAAAATTTTTACCAAGCTGGTAGTGCATCCCTCAAAACCTGGGACTCTGAGATGCTAAATGGCTTGTCCAGAATCATATCTTTGACATATGTCAACGGTTGGACTTGAGCCCTGCTCTCAGAGGTTGTGAAGCCAGTTTTCTACCCATCAGACTACACTGCCTTCCAAATTAATAACCCCAAATTATCTGAAAAATAACTGCAAAGTATTTGTTATATTTATTGATTCACTGACTAAACATTTACAATGTAGCAAGCATAAAAACAAATTTAAAGAATCTGTCCTCAGGTTACTTATATTTTACCAAGATACAAACAATAAAGTAATTAAGATACTATATTATATGTGGTTATTCAAGGCAATTCCAATAGCCTTAGAATGGAAAATACCAATCATATCTAGAGAAAGAACTATAGAGAATGAATGTGGATCAAAGGACAGTATTTTCACCTTTTTTGTTTCTCTCTCATTTTTTTCCTTTGGTCTGATTTTTCTTGACATGATAAACATGGAAACATGTTTAAGAGGATAGTACATATTTAACCTATATAAGATTGCTTGCTCTCTGGGAGTTAAGGGAGGGAGAAAAATTTAGAACACAAAGTCTTACAAAAATGCATGTTAAAAACTATTTTTACACGTTTTTGGAAAAATAAAATATTGAAAATAAAAAATCCTTTAGTATACAAATAATTTTGCCATTTATTAAAGACCAAAACAAAAATATGTATTGTGTATATATGTAATAGATTATATTATATAGTTATCTAGAATATTATATATTTCTATATAATAGAATATCTATAAATATGTGTAATAGATAATAAATGTCACCAGTACTTAGCACGGAGCCTGCCTGGCTCAGAGTAAGTATTTAACAAATACTTGTCAAATTGAATTCCTCTTGACAAACCCGGGTTCGGGCACACCGAGGCTCTGTGTGTCACATGCCGTCTTTGTGTCTCTCAGAATGGTGAGAACCCTTCCTTCCCCAGCATCCCCCGGCCAGCCCCTGACAGCCAAGGCTGAGTGCTGCCCTCCCAGAGAGACTCTTCCCATTGAGGTGGGCCCCACGCTCTCCCAGATAGAACAAACCCGGAGCCTGTGGGCCTATTGTCCAGGTCCCAAGAACGGCCCTCCAGAGGCTTCGCCCCACTGTGCACAAAGAGCCACGTCTCAGTTGGCCCTTCAGGTGTGTTGAAAAGACCTGACATCTGAGCAGGGCTGCGGGATTGGCTCGATGAAAAGAGCCCTTTGCCTTGATACCTACCGCAGGAGGGACTGGGAGCCTGTGGGAGAGCCCAGGCCAGGTCAGATTCAGGGGAACTAGAGGTGAGGTGTCCCACCCGCACCCCCCAGGACTGGATTGGAATTCCCTTCACACAAGAGGCTTGTCAATCACAGCTGGCTTCCTGAATCAGTGAAGGAGATCGTTTGCCCGTGGACTTATGTTTGATGGGAAAGGAGCATCTAGGGCTACCGAACCGAAGAATCAGCTGGGAGATGGCTTCCTGGAGGCACATGAATAGAATATTTCTACTCCTTAAGAAACCCTGATTATGCAAAAGGTTTTTTGGCTCGTTTTGGATTATTTTTGGCAAGATAATTGGGAGTAAGTGACTTACTCAGGATCATACAGCTTCATGTGTCTGAGGCTGGATTTGAACTCAGGTCCTAATTCCAGGGCCTGACTCTATTGATGATACAGGGAAATTCTTGTTCAGTTGGTTCAGAGACCCAATAAGGTTTGATGTATATTGGACTCTAAACTCCTTGGGGACAGGGGCTATCTTTTGCCTTTTTTTGTATCCTCAGTGCTCAGGACAATGTTTGGTACACATCAAGTGCTTAATTAATGTTTACTGGTTAATTGATGATGCAGAGAATATTTTTGTTCAGTTATGGTCCAAAGGCCCAATAAGGTATGATGTGTATTAGACTCTAAACTCCTTGGGGACAGGGACTACCTTTTGCCTTTTTTGTATCCTTAATGCTTAGGACAATGTCTGGTACACAGCAAGTGCTTAATTAATGTTTATTGGTTGATGAAAAAAAAATTCTTGTTCATTTATGGTCCAGAGACCCAATAAGGTATGATGTATATTAGCTGCCTAATGTAAAGTGCCTTGTAAAAAATCATCATCATCGCCTTCATCACCATCACCATGATCATCATCATCCATGCCCTCTTCCCAACACCATCTCTTCAATTACTTGAACACAGCTATGAGTCTTTTCTCTTCCAGGTTAAACAATTCCTTTTACCAGTCTGCATATGGTTTAACTCAAGATCCTTCACTCCCCTGGTCCTTCAGCTTGCCCCAGATGTTCCTCACTATTCCAATATCCTCCTTAGATTGTGCTCCCCACAACTGGGCACCCCTTCTCCAAATGTGTTTTGCCCAGAGCTGTAGAAAGCCACTCTACCACTTCCCTAGTCCTGGACACTCTCAATGAAGAGGTTGCCAGGTCATACAGAGGTCTCCTATTAAATCTGAAGTCCACTGAGACCTCCAGATCACTAGACAAACCCTGGGGCCCTTTTGGCTGGGGTTGACCTTGGACTTCATTTCCATTTTTTTTTTCCTGGAAAGACTTAGAAAGGATCAAACGCTTTGCCCCATCAGCATTTCAGTCCCTTGAAAAATAAAATTATTTCCTGGCAATAGGGTGGGTGTAGCCTGGGGCCAATGGCAAGAGCTACAATTAGCGCCATACCTAAGTCTGAATTCTTCTCCTGCCCAGTGAAGGTGATCTCACCAGCCCGAGCTGCTGCGGGTCCTGGGAGGAAGGTCAGGGGCAGCCCCAGCAGCCTGACTGTGCCTTGGGAAGGGCACTTAGTTTCACAAATATCCAACTGTTGACTTTTATTTTTCTTTCCAGAGCAGTCATAACTTTGTGGAAATAAACTTGAGGAATTCATGAGAAAAATCTCCTGGGGGTGTTTCCAGGGCTGAGACTGAATGGGGGGGATGGATAGAGGTCAAGGGGAGGTCAGGGTCAGCCATGGCCAGACTAGTCTCTGCCTCTGGGTTGCATTTATTTACCTGTCCCTTAAGGGGGGAGTAGGGTGATGAGGGGGGGCGGGCATGGGGAAAACGTGTCTGCCCCCCCAGTTTGAGTGGGTCACTCACTTAGGTCCCTCCCAGATCAGTTTCCAGCCCTCATTCCCCATACCCCTCCTTTTCTCCTCCTTATTCCTTTCTTCATCTTCCAGATTTCTCAAGAACATAAGGATGGCCATCATGCTTGCAATTTGATGCTTGGAGTCCTGAATTCCACATTCGAAATCACGGGTTCAAACCCCGTATCTACCTCCCTTCCCTGGGTCTCAGTTTTTACTTATTTAAAATTGACCTTGAACTTTATTCCCATTTTTTTTCTGGAAAGTGCTTTGAGAGGCTCAGAAAGAGAGGATAAATTCTATATCACCTCCTTTTTATTTAAAATGAGGGATTTGACCTAAATGGGGAACAGAGTCTCAGAGTTGAAAAACCATCTACCCATTTCACACCTGAATCCTCATCTCCTCTACATGATGGATTTGTGAGGTGACCCTGGAGACATTAGCTTGAAATACTGGATCTGTACCAAAGTCACTCCAGCTCCAAAGGCCTCTATTTCCTCATCTGTCAAATGGGAATAATAATGCTTATATTGCCTGTCTCACAGGATGGTTAGGAGGGCAAAGTATTTTGTCGGTATAAAATACAGATGTATTAATCACTTACTACGTGCCAAGCACTTTGGTAAGCCCTAAATCATTAGAATAATATGAGTTATTTTTATTAGTATTATTATTGCATTAGTATTAGCAGCATCATTATTGGTGTTATTAGTATTATGGGCCCTGGGCAGAAGCAGGGAGAACCCTGAGACTGGGCTTTGGGGAGTCGTTTTGACCAAAGTTATGAGCTGGAGGGTATGTGAGGAGGGGACACCTTTATTTGTCTCCCTGGGTGTCAAGGCTTCCTCCATCTTTCTTACCAGGATTCATATGGGACAGTGGATGGAGAGCTAGATCTGGGAAGAGAAAATCTGGATTCAAATCCTGTTTTTACCAATTATAACATCTAAGACTTTGAGTTTGTAACTTCTTTGGGACTCAGTTTCCTCATCTGTAAAATGATATTAAACTTTATGGCCTCTAAGTTTCTTCCATCTAGTGCTAATTGGATAGTACAGTAGATAGAACATTTGACTTAAAAATCAAGAAGATCTGAGTTCAAATCCAGATTGTTAGCTGGGTGAACTTGGACAAGTTAACTTCTCAGCTGAGGATAACAACATCATCCACCTCGGGTTGTTGTGAGAATAAAATGTGAACTAACTGTAAATTCCTTACCACACTGTTCTTGGCACATAGTGGGAGCTTAATAAATTTCTGATATAGTTTCAGTCCAGGAACTGGTCAATGAGAGCCTAATCCTTGAAGCATGCTGGGATTTGCCTTTTCTAGAGGGCTATGCAGAGTTAAAGCCCTTACCACACAATTTGTAGCACATAGTAGGAGCTTTATAATAAAATTCTGTCCCCTTCCCTCTTCCTGTTAATAGTCCAGGAACTGACCAATGAGAGCCCAAACTTTGAAGCATGCTGGGATTTGCCCTTTCTAGAGGGCTATGCAAAGTTAAAGCCCTTACCACACAATTTGTAGCACATAGTAGGAGCTTTATAATAAAATTCTGTCCCTTTCCCTCTTCCTGTTAATAGTCCAGGAACTGACCAATGAGAGCCCAAACTTTGAAGCATGCTGGGATTTGCCCTTTCTAGAGGGCTATGAGATAATGGCCAGGCATTTCTTACCTGATTACAATCCAATAAATGGAGGCACAGAGAACCTACTTCTTAGCCCCAGTACCTGAGAGCTTTGTCCCATGAGGTAGCAAAGAGTCTGCTGGTTGACTGAGGAGCTGAGCTGGCTTTAAGTGCCTCATCTCCCCTTTAATCTTCCTCCTCTTTCTTCCTGACAGCTCATAAGGAAGGAATGGGATAGGGGTAAGAGAAAGGGCTTCTCTCCACCTGGTTACGTGTACCTGTGACCGCATGTAATGTCTGGTTCTTTTGTGTATGTTCTTTCTTGATCTTAGATGAACAAGCATTCTAAGGGAGGAGTGGGAGCTCGCAGAGATCTCACTGATGACCAGGCAGGAGGGGAGGTGGTCAAAGGTAAGGGAGGGTGGATATAAATGGAGCTAGAAAGAGATTACTCTAGATTCAGGAAGTCTGGCCACTCATGACAGACACACAATGAATGCTAGAAAGTCACTGCTCTTCGGAGCCTGGCAGAGAGATCCACCTGAGGGGAATTTTGTGAGAATTCCAAAAGGGGAAGGGCAGGGAAAGACTCCCCAAAACAAGAGTTTTTAGATAATTTTTGGTTTCACATTTTCCTTATGGGTAGATTTCATTCACTTTGTACTCAAGTTTGAGATCTTTTGTGTGAAAGCTCCTGGGCTCAGGAGGTATTTTTAACTATTGTTTTTGCTTCCCAATGAATACCCTTTTCTAAAAGTTAATGGAGTTACAGTGATTGATTAATAATGGGGAGCACGCCGAATGGGGGCTCATGGACAAAAATACTAGAAACATTAACAATCCTCAGGGTCATCCCTATTACTTAGAACCCTGACTAAGAGCAGTGATTCATCCTCTGGATACTCCATCCAATAATGTGCATTTATATTTTCGAGAGTGAGTCCAGAGCTTATGTCACCCAATAATCATTTTCTTCAGATTTTCTTGGTAAATGTGCCACCTGATTACTGCATTTTCTACCTTTCCCCTCAGCCCTTTCAATCCCTAACATCAACACATAGCCTCCAGAGCAGTTAATGCTAGTAATAGTTGAAAGTTTGAAGACAGGGATTTAAGATCATGGACCCGATGAAATTTTAAAAGTTAAGAAATTTTCCCCAGCTCACCTTGATTACTCTTCCATTTTCAGGTCATATAGATTATTCCCATCCTTCATTGATGGATCCTTCTTTTAGAATCCCTTCCTAAAATAAATTCTGTCCAAGTGTTTTATTTATTCTGGGATTAGACTTCAAAGAATCTCAAGATCTCTGAGTTCTAAGAGATCTCAGAGGATGTCTAATGGGATCTAAAACTGATAGGAATTCCTTCACATACTCAAAAACATGTCTTGTATTCCCTCAGCTTTTTTCCCTTTCTAGACTCAATTGTGCCGTGCCTTTCAATTTATTCCAATAAGACATGGTTTCTAGTGTCATCTCTATCTCTTCTGAATGTGATCAAGTTTATCAATGGTCTCCACAAAACGTGACCTGTCCAATACTGGACTTAAGGATCCCGATTCTCTCTGATCAGTCCAGAGTAAAGTAGATCTATCATATTTCTGTTCTGAATAGTGAACATGGTTCTGTGTTTAAATTTAATTATTTAATTATTAACATTCCCTAAGAGGAGTGACTTTTTTCACACTATTGTCCCCATTAAACCTAGAGCACTTGGCCCCTGAAATCTTTTTTCAGATAAAATATTGTCCCTCCAGATTCTCCCTACTCTGTTCCTGAAACTGATTTTTGAAATCTAAATTTAAGATTTTGATTTTAGCAAAATTTCGTGGCGTTAATTAACGCTACCTGGGCAGGACCTCAGAGGTCCCAGCTACTTCAATTCACTTCTTCCCTTTCAGAAGGGGATTCTCATCCTCCAGTCTGCCCCATAGAAGCCCACGGGAACAAAGACCTATATAATGGCAGCTGCTTCCAGGCTATCAGTCCCCTTTCTAAATGATCTCTGTTTTTTTCCATAAGAGAATAATCTCAGGTTACTTGCTCTCAGAGGAAAATGGGAAAATTGTGCGTGTGTGCGTGTGTGTATGTGTGTGTGTGTGTGTGTGTGTGTGTGTGTGTGTGTGTGTGTGTGTGTGTGTGTGTGTAGGGTTCAGAGAACACCAGAGAAAAATTTAATGCCCATTTTTGCTTTTGTAATGGAGCGGCCCTGGGATGTCCACCCAGAACAAGGAAGGTGACAAAGAAGAACAAAGATTTGGAAGAAGCTCGGAATTCTAAGGAGCAACTTAAAATTCTATTGAGTCTCAGATTATTGAGAGCAGAGATGGAGATGATGTTTGTTCCCTTGGCAGGCACTCAAAAGCTGGCAGAGGGAGGGCACGGGGTGGGGGGAGCTTCCCAGTCCCCCAAGGGCCAGAGAAAATTGCGGCCTATTATATCCCCACCGAGCACAAAGTGTGAAAAGCGGCTCACAAAACGGCCACATGCCCAGATCGCACACATGACATTGCCAGGCACCGAGAGCCCTTTCACACGGGCAGACTGGGAGCGGGGCTGCCTTCCCCGGCCCGGGCCCGGCCTCCGTGCCTCGGGAGCTTCCCTCTGTTCCAGAGCCAGGCCCGGATACCTGTTGTGCTGGCACAGAATGGAAGGTGGGCCGAGCTGGCGACTCTAATCACGGCTCCGCGGTGCCATTCAGCATGGCGGCCGTGTTCGGCTTTGTTTATGGAGACGCAAATGGTCCCGTAGGCATTGATTTCCTGCCCCAGAGTCACGGTGACAGCTTTAATTATTAGCATTTCCTTCGGTGGGCAATTCCGAAGGCCTCATTCAGTCCCGATTCCCCAAAGCAGCAGGACCACTGGGCCTGAAAGGCTCTGAGTGCATCACCCCACCGAGACCATTCTATAGTCAGAGAAGCCATTTGGAATGGGAAATCCATTTAAAACACCTAGCCCCCAACTCCCACACAGCACCGGGGACAAGGGAAAGCAGAGGAGTGGGGACTTTTAATATAATGACCTTTCTGTCAGATTCAGATCATTTAAAGAGACAGGATGGGAGCTCTCAGAATCAGGATCACAGCTGGGCCGAGGTGTGTCGGCTGCTATCTCTAGACCACAATGGAGTCCTTTTAATTTTGCCTCTTTGTTTAATTGCCCAGACAAAGACCAGAACCGCCTGAATGGACACAAGGGGAGCGGGTGGGAGGCAGTGTGATGGAGAGGGAAGGATGAGTCAGGGGACCAGAGAGGCTCAGTGTGCAGGGGAGAGAAAGAACCTCAAAGATGGAAGAGCTGGACTCCGGGTCCCATCTCCATCACATACTACCTGTCTGAACCCAGCCCGGCCCCGTCACAACAACGTGTCCTGGCTCACTCTCCACAGGAGGCGAGCCATGTTTCTGAATAACCAGAGAGCTCCTCGGATCCAGAACCACAACAAAGGAAAGAAAATCAGAAATCGCTGCTCCTTAATAGATAGGTACAACTGAATCAGTGCCTTCTCTCACACGGCCTCCATTTATTTGTCTAAATTGAGGGGATGCTCTTTCTGGTCCTACCAGCTAGAAGATAATGATAAGGATGGCGATGGTGATGGCAGATCACTCTAGATTTGTTATCCCAGTTTTATCTTTCCCTCATAATTCTAGGGCTAGAGGGATTCTTGAGGGATAGTGCAGTAAATTTCTCAGATGTTATTGGCTCAAGTCCCCATTCTAGTGCATCCCTCTCCACACAATCACTGCCCAGGTCCATCTCACCAATTAACCTGAGTCAGCTTTGACAAAGGGACTTTTCCTGTGAATATATAACAAATACAGCAGTTATAATCATGTGGGTATACTCTCCTATAGAAATCTGTCCCTGAGCACAGAGGGCTCAGCTTTTTCCCCACCAAATTTGCTTTCAGATTCCCACATGGCCAGTGGATGGGGTAAGGAAGGACAGAGGGAGGGAGGGACAGAGAAAGAGGGGGGGAGAGAGAGGGGGGGGAGAGAGGGGGGAGGGGGACAGAGAGAGAGAGAGAGAGAGAGAGAGAGAGAGAGAGAGAGAGAAAGAAAGAAAGAGAGACAGAGAGACAGAGAGAAGAGAGAGACAGAGAGAGGCAGAGAGACAGAGAGACAGACAGACAGACAGACAGAGAGACAGAGAAAGAGAGACAGAGACAGAGAGATAGAGACAGAGACAGAGAGACAGAGAGAGAGGAGAGAGGAGAGAGGGAGAGGGGAGAGAGAAAGAAGGAGGGAGGGAGGAAGGGAGAGGATAAAGTGGGGAAATTAGTAAAGTTTTGCACAAACAAAACCAATAGTCAGAAATATAAGTGAAATAGTAAATAAAACATATTTGTATGTATCTGATGGGAGTCTCATTTCTGAGATTTCTAAGAAATTGATTCAAATTTATAGTAATAGTCATTCTCAAGCAGATGAAGAATCAAAGGATATAAAAAGAGCTCTCAAAGGAATATAAACAATCTTATGAAGAAAAAAATTCAAAACACTAATAACTAAATAAATGCAAATTAAAGCATTTTTCATTCATCAGATTTATAAGAATTGACTGAAAAAGAGAATTATCAATAGTGAGGTCATTGCCAAAAAAAAAGGCACATTAATAGACTGTTAATGGACCTCTAAGTTAGTCAAGCCATTCTGGAAAGCAATTTGGAATTATTTGTCCCCATAAAATCACTAAACTGTGCATTATCTTTGACCCAGCAGTACCTTTATTACTGCCAAAAAGAATAAAGAAAGGGGAAAAGGAACCCCATGTACAAAAATATTTGTAGCAGCTTTTTGTAGTAACAAAGAATTGGAAACTAAGAGGTTGCTCATTAATTGCAGAACAAATGAACAAATTGTGGATATGAAAGTAGTGGGACCATTTTGGATCACAAGAAATGATGAAGGGAATAGTTTTCAGAGAAACTTCAGAAGACATAAATAACTGATACAGAACAAATAAGGAAGCCAAATCAGGAAAAACAGTTTTTACAATATGAACAATATTACATATATATATATATATATATATATATATATATATATATATATATATATATATATATATATATATATATATATTTACATATATATGTATATATAATACAAATACAATATTATATAATAATAACAATGTTCTAAAGTTCTAAAGACTACTTCAATAGACTTAAGAACTGACAGGGTAAGGGTAGAGCAAGATGGGGAGTAGAGAAGCATTAACAGATCTCAATTCCAAGAAAGAAGGGAACACAAGTAATTGTAGCAGCAAGAGATCAGATTATCAACTGTGAATGACTTAGCTACTCTCAAACATATAAAATATAATTCCAATGGATTTGTGCTAAAAAAAAAAAAATGACATCCACCTTCACAGAAAGAACTTATAGAGTCTGAATGCAAATTGAAGCATACTTCTTTTTAGAACATTTTTCAAAGTCAAAAACATTTTATGGAGGAAATAATAGCAAAAGATCTGAATAGATTGCTCTATTATAGTTAAAATACAGTATAGTATGTATATTGTATTTCTTTAAAAGGGAGAATTTTTAATATTTCAGTTTTAACTCTCATTTTACTATATGCTATTGCCCATGGAGTCAGAAAGAGTGTGTATCAGTTTAAATTTGATCTTTGGGAATCTATGAGATAAACTGTGGA